>NC_136757.1:3483553-3786053 GCF_936440315.1 Barbus barbus
CCCAATTCCACTCATATTTCAGAGCATATGAATCTAAGTATGAATGGGCTGCTAGCCAGCCTTATAGTAAATTGGGGGTGTGGCCTTAGAGCCAGCAGCCAATTCCCGCTGCTGAATGCAGGTCAGCAGAGGTGTAAAAAGTACTCAAACATTTTACCCAAATGAAAGTAAAGATACTCAGTGAAACGTTTACTCAATTAAAAGTATCTGGCCAAAAACATACTTGAGTAAAAGTAAAAAAGTACTACTTTAAATTGTACTCAAGTATTAAAAAAGTAGAAGTACTTTTTTTTCTGACAGACATACAGAAGTTTGGTTAAAGGGAGAAAACTAAACAAAATGCAATGGCACAGGTCAAACACAAAGTGCAGTGATAACAACTAAAATTCAGTACAGCACACACAAAAAAATAGCAGGGAAAGGGATTAAAAGGAAGCTTCATCCTTTCCACCATGCCATCCTATATATATATATATATATATGAATGAATGATGCGTTTATATAGCGCTTTATTGTGTATTGCTGTATACCCAAAGAGCTTTACAATCATGTGGGGGGTCTCTCCTCAACCACCACCAGTGTGCAGCATCCACCTGGATGATGCGACGGCAGCCACAGCACAACGGCGCCAGTGCGCTCACCACACACCAGCTACATGTATATATATATAATTAATTAATGAGGAGAGTCATAGAATTAAAACATACAACATTAACGTTATGAAAGGCACTTTCATAAAGTGCCTTTCACTTTTTTTATGTTGTCTAAAACTGTCTAAAAGGATAATTAATGTTTTAATTGTTTATTTGGGGCATTTTTATTTGGGCTTTTTCTCAGAAAATATTGCTACATAATTATTTGTGACTAATTATATGAATTAATAAGTGAAGTGACGTACGTACTGCCAAGTATGGTGACCCATACTCGGAATTCATGCTCTGCATTTAACCCATCCAACGTGCACACACACAGCAGTGAACACACACACACACAGCAGTGAACACACACACACACACACACAGCAGTGAACACACACACACCGTGCACACACACACACACACAGCAGTGAACACACACACACACACACAGCAGTGAACACACACCCGGAGCAGTGGGCAGCATTTATGCTGCGGCGCCCGGGGAGCAGTTGGGGGTTTGGTGCCTTGCTCAAGGGCACCTCAGTCGTGGTATTGAGGGTGGAGAGAGCGCTGGACATTTACTCCCTCCACCTACAATCCCTGCCGGCCCGAGACTCGAACCCACAACCTTTGGGTTACGAGTCCGACTCTCTAACCATTAGGCCACGACTTCCCCTAATAAGCAAATCATGTAATTATTAAGATTAAAAAAATATTCATTGAGAGTCCAAATTCCTACTCAATGTGTCACATAATGACATTATTAAATCAACTTATCCACTACCTGGTAAGAACATCACAACATGAATTACAATTAAGTAAACATACAATGTTCATTTAAACACTTTTTTGGAGATTTGTAACATGTTTTTTTTTTTTGTAACAAAAACAAATTCCCACAAAAATATTAATTGTATTTAATTTTTCATCACTGATTTTATTTGCATTGTGCATCCAGCCAATATATTACACAGCTAATGGCTCTATCAAAACAGAACGAATAATGAATAAACTTTTTGGGGGGAAAACACAACTTTGCTGCCTCAACATGCTTCCTCAGATTTGATGGTGAACTTTTGAACCCAGATATTTACCTGATGAAAGTCATAACTGAAGTAGAACTGTGTGACTGATGCGTGAAAACAATGACCATTGGTTCTCACGTCAACCATGCACTTTTGAGCTTCCGTTTACCGTATTTAATGTGGATAAGATAAAATAAAAATTTTATGTACTTTTTAAGTTGAAATAAAATTGTAAGGAGTGAAAAGTACTGTTTTTTCTTCAGAAATGTAATTAAGTAAAAGTACAAGTAGTCAGTTTAAATTGTACTTGAATAAAGTAAAAATCCCCCAAGATAATACTTAAGTGAAGTAATCAAGTAAAATGACTCAAGTATTTTACACCTCTGCAGGTCAGTGATCATCAAAAAATGTTACATTTTGTATTTGAGTGACCCAGTGCACTTTAAAGTCCTGTAATTCCTGAATAGAACTTCAGAACGTTACAAAATTAAGCACATGGCATTAGGCAATAGGTAAAACCCAACATGCACTTACAAGGACATTACTACAGCAATATTTAACATGTCTGGCAGACCTTCTGTGCACAAGACCTATCAAGTCCTGTGATGCAAGGACTCTCGCTTACTAAAGGCAGGTGAAGTTGATGCACTGCAGTGCAGAGGCACAGATGAATTTCAATGGTAGACACCAGATAGGTTCAACTTTATCATTTCTTTAAAAGACAATCTCCATCTCATCTGAGTTTTGGAGTAATTCATAGTCTGCTCATGGGTAGCATATGATAGTATGTAATTAAAATAGGTAAAGATGGTGCTTGCTGAATGTAATTTGTGACTTTCATGTTTTCTTCTGACCTTAGGTGGGTGAGGAGAATAATGCCATCTTGTTTTACACTAGGTTGATCTCAGGAAAAAGTGGATGCTTTGTAGAGAACTGAAGCTGTAACAACTAATTGATCCATCCGTCATTTATACCAGCACAAGTAATTAAAAAGCTCAGGTGCATGTATAAAAATGTACATGCCTAATTTTAATTTAATGTATTTGTTTCTCTCTGCAGGAGAAGAAATGAGAAGGAACAGTTGAGCATATGATTTCAACAAGCAACCACAACCATAGGCAGTTTCACTATAGGACAGACTGTCACTATGGTGCCTCTACTCCAACTCTTTTTTCTTTTGCCTCTAATTAAGCCAATCACAAATCATGTCCATGGAAACTCTCTTTCTCCTCCAACCACTCATTCAAATCACAGCCTGTTTTCTCAGACTTACATGCTTGTCAGAAAAACTGATCATAGATTGGCAGCCAATGCTGCGTTAGAAACTGTGAGACCGTTTCTGCGTGGCTTCTATCAGAAAAGTGCCATTAAATCAAGTGGAGATTCAAACGAATGGACTGAAAGCAGAAATACTGTGGACACATTGTCAGAAAAAACGTCACATACTGACATAACTGGGTCAAGAGGTATATTTTTATTATCACCCAAAAACAGAGTCAAAAGAGGTCCTACCCAAAATGCGATAATACCACAAGATGCTGCTGGAAAAGAAAAGGAGACTGCTAATGAGACAGAAGAACCAGTCGCTGATTTCGAAGAGAAAGACTTGTCAACAGTTGGGTCAGGTGATATGTTAATACCCAGAGAAATTGGCTTCGTTGGATCATCAACAGAGGCAATAACATCTCTTGATAAAAGGCATACCCAGTACAGACCGCAAGTTCAGACTGCTTATAGTGTGCTGGCTAGTTTGGCCACAGTACAAACAAATCCAGCAATCAACCCTTCACTCGGGACCAGTCCTTCTACAACTTCACCACCTAATGAAAAGCCTGTATCCACTTCCAGTAGGATTAACCAAATGGACGCCAACAGGACTGAACTGGAAATAGGTAGACTATATGTAGTAATGCTGCATTCACCTAAATAACTGAAATTCACCTTTGAGATTTTACTCAATCACTTGTTTCTGGAGCAACAATAGTGAAATAGTTCACTATATCATTTTACTTCTTTATTCTGGTAAAATTGTAATTACAGAGATTTTTACTTAAAATATATTTTTTTCTCTAGTTGTAAACTCGTACAGGAATTATAATAGTTCTGTCATGACTTCTGGTGTGAAAACTAGAGTAAAACTGTAAAAAAAGAACAACAAAAACAAATTTTTTTTTGATTTTGATGTTACTGTACCATTCCTCAAATTTTCTTTTGTTTATCAGGTAGGTTGGGGACAGCCACTCCAGCTAAAATTAAGCCAAGGCAGTTTACTGCTTTAGAGTCACATACTGAAGCCATCTCTCTTAGCACAAGCACAACCAATCTACAACTAGAGGCACCATCACTGGGAGTGGACGTCATTACTTCCAACTATTCACAAACAAAAAACACTTCACAGTCAACAAAATCAGCAAAAATACCCAATGACCAGTCAAAGGAGTCAGGGATGAAAGGAACAGTGACCGATATAAAGAACACTAAAGGTATGATTTGTCTAAATGAAGAAAAAAAAAGGTTCATTTGAATCTGATCAGATCATTTATGTACTTATCAGAGACATACTTAAAATTATACTTATAAGTATACCTGGCATATTCTGACAAGTATACAGAAAGTATACTTGGCCTATACTTGAATCTTTTGATCAAGATATACTTAAGAAAAGTATTCTGAGTATACCTGGTTATTAAACACCCCCCCCCCCCCCCCCCCCCACACACACACACATATTGGCTTCTTTGAGGTGGCATTGCAGTTTTATAAACTTACATGTCAGCTTTGGGGTGGAATATTTATTAATTTAACTTAAGTAAAGGTCAAGTATATTTTACTTTAAGTAGCAAGTATACTAATATTAGTGCACTAGTAGTATACTAGTATGTGTTCTATTTTAATGTTTCTTGAGAGTAAATCGGCCTGCTGTCAGTGTAACAGTAGTAAACATAAATATTGTATGTATATATACTGTATATATATATATATATATATATATATATACTCACTGGCCACTTTATTAGGTACACCTGTTCAATTGCTTGGTAACACAAATTGCTAATCAGCCAATCACATGGCAGCAACTCAATGCATTTAGGCATCTAGATGTGGTGAAGACGCCTTGCTGAAGGTTAAACCGAGCATCAGAATGGGGAAGAAAGGGGATTTAAGTGACTTTGAACGTGGAATGATTGTTGGTGCCAGACGGGCTGGTCTGAGTATATCAAAAACTGCTGATCTACTGGGATTTTCACGCACAACCATCTCTAGGGTTTACAGAGAATGGTCCGAAAAAGAGAAAATATCCAGTGAGCGGCAGTTGTGTGGACGAAAATGCCTTGTTGATGTCAGAGGAGAATGGGCAGACTGGTTAGAGATGATAGAAAGGCAACAGTAACTTAAATAGACACTCGTTACAACCAAGGTATGCAGAATACCATCTCTGAACACACAACACGTCGAACCCTGAAGCAGATGGGCTACAGCAGCAGAAGACCACACCGGGTGCCGCTCCTGTCAGCTAAGAACAGGAAACAGAGGCTACAATTTGCACAGGCTCACCAAAATTGGCCCCTTAGTACCAATTGAGCATCGTTTAAACGCCACAGCCTATCTGAGTACTGTTGCTGACCATGTCCATCCCTTTATGACTACAGTGTACCCATCTTCTGATGGCTACTTCCAGCAGGATAATGCACCATGTCACAAAGCTCAAATCATCTCAGACTGGTTTCTTGAACATGACAATGAGTTCACTTTACTCAAATGGCCTCCACAGTCACCAGATCTCAATCCAATAGAGCACCTTTGGGATGTGGTGGAGCGGGAGATTCACATCATGGATGTGCAGCCGACAAATCTGCAGCAACTGCGTGATGCTATCATGCCAATATGGACCAAAATCTCTGAGCAATGTTTCCAACACCTTGTTGAATCTCTGCCACGAAGAATTAAGGCAGTTCTGAAGGCAAAAGGGGGTCCAACTTATTTTATTTATTTATAATTTGCAACTACATGTCTACTAACTCTCAGAGTGGACTGTTAGAGTAGGTTTAGGGTTAGTAGAATAAGTTGACATATACTTGCAAAGTTTCTTACAGTCAGTATATTGTATGTTGTGGACCCGTCAAAATAAAGTGTTAGAAGATATTAAGCAGACAGTCTACTAATTCTCTAATCACTGCTAGTTGACATGTAGTTGCAAGGTTACTTACTGTTAGTAGAATGTCTAAAGTGGACTATCGAAATAAAGTGTTACATAGTGTTCTAATAATTTTGACCACCACTGTATATTGTTTACTAGTTTAATTATTTGTGCACTATAAGTATGTAGTAAAATAGTATAAATAGTATTTGTAAAAAAATAAAATAAAAAATTCTTTATGCCAATAACAATGACAGACAACATGGTAACACTTTACAATAAGGTTCATTAGTTAACATTAGTTAATAACATTAGTAAACATGAACTAAGAATGAACAATACTTCTACAGCATTTATTAATCTTAGTTAATGTTAATTTCAGCATTTACTTATGCATTATTAAAAAATCTAAAGTTGTGTTTGTTAACATTAGTTAATGTACTGTGAACTAACATGAATAAACAACAAACAACTGTATTTTCATTAACTAACATTAACAAAGATTAATAAATAGAGTAATAAATGCATTGTTCATTGTTCATGTTAGTTAATACATTAACTAATGTTAACAAATGACACCTTATTGTAAAGTGTTACCGACAACATTTTTATTTTACATACTTGCATTTCACTGTCTGCATTGTAAGTTCATTAATAGTTAATTAAAAATGCATATAACCTACTATATACAGTCCCAATTAACTGTCCAGTACTGTGTACGATGGCTGTTACCTTATCTAACTCTGTGCTATGAACAAATGTTTGGAAGATGAGTGTTAAAATGTTGTCGGTTAATGTTACTGGCTTATGGATAATTTTATTGAACATATTTTCTAAATTGGTCGGCATGTTCTTCCTATTTCCTTTGGTTTCCCCCGACAGTCCAAATACATGCAGGATAGGTGTCTGTGGTGTGAACGAGTCTATCTGGTATCGTGACCTAGTGAGGACAGAAGAGAGGATTCAGTCATATCACAGGAGGGGCAAATTATGACATTTTGATTAAAAATTATACGATCAAAAAGTTTTTGGTCCCTATAAACTTCCATGTTTGTTTTCTTTTTTTTTTCTCCATACTATGGAAGTCAGTGGGGTCAATAACTGTTTCGTTACCCATATTCTTCTGTGTTCAACAGAAGAAAGAAATTCAAACAGGTTTGGAACAACGTGAGGTTGAATAAATGATGACAGAATTCCTTTAAATGTGTATGAGCCACCATTCCTTTAATTGTATATGAGCATTCAGTTGTCCAATTCACGTTAATCAGATGTCAGTTTTATTTAGTCAAAATTGTAACATCAACAATCATTTACAAATTGCAAAACAATGCTCAAATCTGTGTAAGACGGCAATGATTGTATTGATTGTATGTAGTTTATGTTTACATTTATCCATTTGACAGGCGTTTTTATCCAAAGTGACTTACATTGCAATCAAGCTATACAATAGGAATCATACCACGACATTGGTGTTGCTAGTGCACTGCACTATTGTTTGAGCTAAGGAAAGCCTATGTGCTTGGTTTATGTTATGCATTTTACACAATTACCTCAATAATATTTCCTCTCCCTCTTTTGCTTTTCACAGACATACCCACTTTTCTAAGGACTGCCTCCCCTCACCCGACTGGACATGGGCATTTTCTATTTTCAGAAAATGATGGAAGATTTACAGAGAAAGACCAGTCAGTCTCACAGGGAATAGTCCCATCTCTGAAGTTAAACCCTGCCTCTCCTACCAATGCCCTACCAAAGGACCCCTGTGCTTCTGGTGTGGGTCCCTGTGTTTTTTCCAAAGATCAAAACAACAATGATAAATATGGCGCAACAAATGGGAGCTTTTTAGTGTGGGCAGACTTAAAACGCACACTTTCATTTGCATGGGAGCTGCATGTATTTGGTTCTGCTGCCCTTTTCCTTCTGCTGACTGCTGGCTCAGCCCTCGGTTTAGCATTATCTCCCAGCTTGAACTGCCCTCACCGTGGTGAACTGATACTCACCAATAGCCTCTTGCTAGTTGCAGGTGCAGTTAGAGCAGGCCACTTCTTGCTCGACCCATATGGGACTCGGCTCCTCCTGCCACCCCCTGTCGTAATAGCTTTATACACACTGCCTTTACCTCTGTTAATTCTAGCACAGGCTGCATTAGTGATACTGGTACTAAAAGAGACCGGGGTAACCTGGCTTCCACCAACACTTCAGCGCCCCCCTCTTTTAGGAGTGTTAGCTGTTTTCCAATGCACTCTCCTACTTGCTGCAGACTTACTTTCCCCTGCGCTTTCGCCCGCTGTTCCCATTGTCCTTCAGAGCCTCACGCTGACTGCAGGCCTCGTACTGTGTTTAGGCTACCTTTTCTTGGCACTGCCACGCTTCTCTCACACACATGCAGCTCGGGCAGGGAATAAGGGTACGGGTGAAGGAAAAGTTCGGGTTTTAGCACGGGTACTGGCAGTGTGCGCTCTTCTCGGGGCGCTGTGCTGTTTGTTGCACATTTATGCCTGCTTGTGGCTGTATGGACTTCTTGGAGACTGGAGGCGCTTTCGTTGGGCATGGTGGCTCTGTCAGTTCTGGGTACGACTGTTGGAGCTTGCCTGGGCTTTCTGCCTGCTTCTGATGTCTTCCTGGGTCTTCTGGAGACCCAATGGAGGAGCACCAAGACAGGAAGGAGCTGCCACAGCAAGCTTGCCCTCACCCTCCCAATCATCAAACTCTACCAGCAGACATACATGCTGGGCGAAGATTGTGCAGAGCCTCAAGGTAAGGCAACAAAGGAAATCCGAAAGCAATGGGATTGGAGGGTCAAATAGTGGTGCAGGGGCCGGAGAGTTGCCCAATAACTGGGCAGGACAGGAGAGATCAGGGGCAGACATTAGCAACAGCCTCATACGAAATCGTGATCCACTCAAAGACAGCAATCATTTGCGCAATCTGAAAGGCTTTGCAGGGGGCTCTGCAGGTTCATTGCTAAGGCTGCAGGCACTTGGTCAGCCACCTCAGCGCTCTTTAAGCAGCAGTTTGGACAGGGACAAGGAGTCAGCCATCTCCCTCTGCGATTTTGACCTGCGCCCGCCAACCCCAATTGACCTCAGCCGCAGTATTGATGAGGCACTTCATCGTGAGCATCTATTATGGGGTGAAAGTTTGTTCCAGCCACTGCGACCGCCATCACCTCCTCTGTCTCCGAACCTGTGGATGCGACGGAATAGTGACCCCCAAATCACGCTGTCATTGAGCAGTGATGAACACACATTGCTCACAGAGTCCTCCGCAGGTCTGGATCGCTCCATTCCTAGTGCTGTGCCCAGCCGACAAGTCACAGCGCCCCCCACACCCACTCATCAGGGCTTTCGTTGGGTCTCTGAGGCACAAGTGCCTTCCTCTTTGTCCTGCCCGGTGTCACTGCACCCTTCCCCAAGCACAAGCTGTGTCCTCATGCCCAGTGCAGAAAATACAAGACCGTTTCTAACCCCTGACCTTGACAGTTCGCAATCAAATACCAGAGGGAGGCAGAGTTACTTGAAAGTCGCTCGAAATGATGACTCAGCCAGTGTCAGCAGTGACATTATTGACCTTTGAACATGTTATGATGCATAGCAACTCCAGATTAAAATGCATTCACATTCTCCAAAAAGTAGAGATTATACATTTAATCATGATTTGCTGTTTAATTGTTGTATAATGGCACTTAAAGGGGAAGAGGAACATACTGGCATGTGGCTTCATCAGATTTTATTAAATGGACTGAAATGTTAAATGTTCCTTTGAAAGTCTTGTTTACAGTAATGCACATACTATAGACGTCTATGGGGCAAGGCATACTAGATGCAGAAATCTAAAGCTTGTATTTGCTATTATGTTTTCGTACAACGTGTGTTATTTGATCTGTAATCTTGTCGTTTTAGTGCAAAAATATTTAGGCAAAATAACCTCTAGATGTGAATTAATGTAATTTCTGTTGGTGTAGTTGCTCTATGTAAAATACTTTGGCAAAACGTTAGTAGTCTCCTGTTATTACATGTTATATTTAAGTTTTGTGGCTGTACTTTGCAGTAGTGTGCGTATTTTAATGTTTATTCTGGTGCAGTGCCTTGTCCCATAGAGCAACCTAAGTGCTACCTTAGCATGCATTGTGAGATCTGTGTCTGGACAGTGTTTTTCCCCCTTTGCACTGCATTTGAACAGAAATTATACTGGATGTGCCGGAACATGTTGACTTTCTGGCCCATGCTTTGTACTTCTAGTTTATTCCTGCAATGCAGCATACCTTAAACATACTATTCTCACAAATGGAGTTTTGTTTAGTAAAATAATTTTGATATAAATGACTTGTCAGCAAAGCAGAACAGAATTTGGTGGTTGGTATATTCAGTGGTTTAGTCAAAATTTCAACACAGCTGGATGCTCAACTCATCACTACTTTATTCAGTACAGAAGAACTCTATGTGAGCAATAAATTATAAAAAGCTGTGAGTATAATTTAAACAGATTATGTATATACTATATTTTTGTTTGTAAATAATGATGTATTCTGATTACATTTAATGCATTTACTGTGAATGACAATCTTTCCTACTGCAAAAATATACTGATCCTGGCAGAATTAGGACTAAAGTTACACTAGATTTCTCCAGGCATATCTGTCTGTAGGACAATACAACAGGTACGTATCCTGAGAAATGTTCATGTGACATGAAAGGAATGTGATTATATGCTTTGTGCATTTTCTTCTTGTTTAGTTGACAAGTTTTGATCCTCTCCCTTTCATTTTTAACATTTCGAGGAACGGTTTTAATATTGCTTTCATATTTGCAAATAAACAGGATGTTGTGTATAGAGATTCCAGTCAGAGGTTGATGAGCAAACTTTTGTTTAGTGGTTTGAGTTGTCTATTCATTGTCAGTCAATGACAACTATATTAACATAGCTGTATTAACATTTGCATATGGTTTCACTCTTTAAAATAAATAAATAAACAAGTAAAAATCAGTGCCATAGCAGAAAACAAACACATTGACTTAACCAGGCACTATCTGTGCTTGTATAGTGCTGTGCCATATTTTGATTGAATTATTATTATTATTTTTTTTTATTCTTTTCACCTTAAGTCTGCTTTCTATGCAAATTGGACTTTACAGAATGCGCTGTTTGCATGATACAATTGACATTGTGCTGTTGCCAATTGTGGAAAGCAGGCGTGCTATTATTGATCACAGCAGCAGCAATTCATCAAATGAAGCACATTATAACTGGGCAAGCCATCACACATGGTAAACTGTCAGGCACAATTTCGCCATTTTAGAGATGATTCAGAGATGATTCAGGACGCTGGACTGCAGTAGTGGAGTATTACTGTACAGTCCCAGCAAATTATGCAGTAGTGTGTCGTATCCACACCAACCTAATACTCAGAACTGACCTCCCCCTGAATTGTTTATTTATTTATTGTCTCAATGCAGTTTTGTGTGGTCAAGCTTTTGAATAAAACAAATGAAAGAGCTGTCACCAACATACTGTACTGAATATAAGTATCTTTTTGATGGGACAGTTACACACTGTCCTTTCGATTATATTTCACAAGACTTTAATCATCTAAATAAGCACCACTGTCTTTGAAATTTGTCATAAGCCCGCTCTTTCACAATATTTTCTTTATATAAAAACACATTTACCACTTTTATCAGAAATTGTCAGATTAATGCTGCATTTATAGTTTTCTTTATTGCAGATTTACACTGGGATAGGGAAACATATAACTGGAATATATTTTAATATAAAATATTAATATTTAGATTGATTGTTTTATTCAGTGTTCATTCTGGTGCAAGACCCAGAACTCAAACATTCCCAGAACTAAAAAACCCAACCCCAATCAAATCTCAGTGCGGAACTTGACAGTGGTGTTCTTCATCTTCTGTTTGTAGACTTCATCAAACTGTTCATTTTGTGCCACAGAGAAATGATTTTTCCAGTCTCCAACTTTACCTTTTAGAACAAAAAGATGATAAAAGCAATTATTTTACCTAACGTATTTCTTTTTTTTATGATAGAATTCAGAAGGACTTAATTAGATCAGTGGTTTATTAACCTTTTCTCATGAAGGGTGAGATCTTGAAGTCCATGACTGGGAGAGTAGAATAGTTGGTCATTTTGTTCTGTTTCATGGCATCAAACTGAACCCCTTTCGTTATTTTCTCCCTCTCTTCTACTGAGGTTGACAAACCCAAGAAGGAGCACAAACGTTCCAACTCACATCCAGTGTCCTGAGTAAGACATGGAAAATACACATTAAACGTATATCAATTATATGCTTCATGAAAAGGTCACTATGAACAGAACTACTTACTTCAACCAAATCCTCATAGAACATGTACAGTAAGTTAGAATAAGTCTGTTTTTTCTCCCACCAACCATTGACATGGTCGAACCAAGAACCAAACACTTCTAAAGGGAATATTAAAACTATTTTTAGTGGTAAATTTCTTGCACATGAGAGAGAAATGTAATATTTTTACTCTCACAATGTTTTTTGTAATTGTATGTAAATATACAGTAAATATATTATCAAAAATGGTCTAACCATTTGAATTGACTAATACAATTTAATTTAATTACTTTACAGAATATTTTACTTACTCTTTCCTTCTATAAATTTCTGTAAGAAGGTGTTCCAGTCTCCTGGTTCAGGTTCTCCCATGTTCATTCGATCAAAATGAAAATAGGAAACTGCATTGTCTTTTGCATTCCGTGCTACATACACAATCTGGAATAAGTGGACAGAAATATTATGACAAGAAACAAGATTTGCTTTAAATTCTCTGGTAATACTTTAGTATAGGGACCAATTCTCACTATTAACTAGTTGCTTATTAGCATGCCTATTATTAACATATTGTCTGTTTATTAGTGCTTATAAAGCACATATTCTGCATGACCATATCCTACCCAGTACCTAAACTTAACAACTTGCTAACTACTAATAAGCAACATATTAGGAGTTTATTGAGGCAAAAATCATAGTTAATGACTTGTTAATGGAAAGAATTGGACCTTAAAATACAGTGTAAATAGAGGGAGTTAAGCTATGTGCCATAGGTCCTTATGCAGTGTTTACTGCTCCTTACTCACTGAGCTCAAGATAGCTGTTAATGTTCATTCATAGATTCATAGAGAACACACTGCAATGTCATCAAATGCAGATGAAACAAATTGCTATTAGAGATTGAGGTCTTAGGGCTACCCCTGCTGCAAAAACAGCTTCACATTTGCATTGATTCTGCTAGTGGAACTCTACTGGAGGGATGAAACCATTCTTCCAAAGAGATATTCCCTCATCTGGTGTTTTAATGGCATTGTGGTGTGCTGTACACAAATTCTGTTCAAATATCCCATAGGTGTACATGTGGGTTGACTGTGAAGGCCAAAGAATATGATTCAAATAATTTTCATATTCATCAAACCATTTAGTGAGCCCTTGTGCTCTATGGATGAGGGCATTGTCATCCTGGAAAAGACTACTTTTCAAAGAAATGTTTCATAGGATAAAGGTGATTACTCAAAACAACATTGTAGTGATTTGAAGGGGACAAATGGGCAAGCCACAGCAGTAAAATGCACAGAGCACCTCGATCTCCTGGAGTTTCCTTTAATTTGTCACCCGCATATGGGCCTATATGAATACTGCTTAGTTTAAAAAAAAGCATTGTCAGTAACCACACCAAACACTGAGAGGTATAAAAGCCTGTACACAATTGTCAAAAGTGTTCTTTATGTTTCTAAGAGTTTGATATCATCCTATGAGAGATTCATAACATGTTGCCAGCTACATCACATCACGGAGTGAAAGAAGTCCCATATACTTAACCCTTGAGTTCTGCTCCCAGAAGGACTTGGGCACAAGCTGAACAGGTAAATGAGTTTTGATGAGGCGAGGAGAAGTGGACAGATTATCGGCCAATTCTGTCCCTGAAAGTCAAAAACATGGCTCTAAATTTAATAGTGTCCTAGTTGTCAGTGTGGTTAGATCAAGACATACAGTGAATAAACAATATTTGAAGCATTCATACTGTTTATAACATATAATATCACTTAAGAGTACTGGTTAGTGGTGTCTACAATTCAATAAAAAGCCTCACCATTCTAATTTGTTTGTAATGATAATGGACAGTACCTCACAGACTTATACTAAAGACTCACTGCTGCAAAAGCAATTTAAAGAATGAACAAAACTATGCAGGGTATAAGGAATCACAATCCAGATTACATCATGCATATCAGAAATAAAACTGCAAGCACTTTTGTAGCTTAGGGGTGCATATATTAACTTAAAAGGATGCATATTGTCCTTTAAAGGTACAGTATATTAGCACCTTTTGAAAGGGTACTGCTCTTTGAAAGCTTTTGTACCTTTTTCTGAGTCTTCATACTTCAGTCTTTTGAGCCAATGGACTACTTGCACTAAAAACACTATGATCTTCATTACTTCTGTTTACAAATATTGTGGTTCGCTTGTTTTCCAGTTATGTTTTCAATGTGCCCAGTTCAGGAAGGGTTAAAATGAATTGATGTTTAACATTGTTAAATATCTTTAACTCAAGTAAAACTTTCTTTAATTTTTTAAAGCCTAGAATAAGAGCACCAAATTACACACATGGTTTCTATGTTTATGGGCACATATTTTTGTCGTATTAGATGTATTTAAAATCTCCTACCACTTACAGAAAACATAGCATTTTTGGATTTTCAAAAAAACTTTTAGTATGATTTATAAGATGTTTTCCTAATGGGGACAAAAAAAATAAAAATGCCCACACAAGGTAAAAATTGACTGGTATTGCTATCCTTGTGGGTAAATTTGGTCCCCATAATGTCGAGCAGGTGCTGGATTGCTGCAGGTTTATGGAAAAATACAGTACATTAATGTTTTTACCAGAAACAACTGAGGCTGAGCTATATTATGTGGAATGTGGAACAAGCTGTGTCAGTAGTCAATCAGATTTTGAAAGCAATTTGTAAATAAAAAAAGTTACAATTTTATCAGTGCTGCAAATTTGTTTATTTAGTTTACTTTAAATGCAGCAGCACCTGCACAGTAAAGCCAGCAGAGGACCTAAGTGTGCGCTTCACATATCTCTGAAGAAATACAGAGAACTGGCTCGGATTTGCAAGAAATTAAATGGCATTTTACTTTTGCAAATACAAAGTAGACAATTTAAATCAGTCTGTCACAGTACATAAATTACACGTGGAACACAGAATCAATGCAGAACTTTAAAATGCGGAATATGGAAGACATTAAAAATAAAATAATTAAAACAATACACAAAAAACATGAAAATACATTAATTAATTCAGTGAACTCTGAGTCTCTGACCTGATGGTATCACTTTAAAACATGACTCCAGGAATGGCACTCTCATATAGATAGGCTGGGAAGCCTGGCGCTCTGGAGCATCGTTACCAAAGTACAGAAGGTCTAGAATATATGACACCCAGGTGGTACCTAGAAAATCAGTAGAGAGTAGAAAAATATTACTTGCTTCAGAGTTCAGACCCTTTCCTTAGAAACATAATGGTATAATGAGATATGAAAAAGAGCCATAGGCAGTTTTAAAAGAGCATACACTGGAACTTAATAGCTAGGTTAATTTTATTCAAGGTGCACTACATCTATTCTAGAGATTGTTGTTCCTCATCCTGGTCGCACAGTGATCGCTCAGTGTAGGCTAAATGTCCACAAAACCAGCTACACACTTTCCCCCACCCCCATCCTTTGCACAATGCCTGAATGACTCCTCTGAATCAATCCTCCTCCTTCTTCTCCTAAACCACAGCTTTCTGACACAAGAACAACTTCTATTTAGTGTTCATGAACTTGTCAGCCCAGTCAGTAATAAGAATAAATTAGTATAAGTAAAAAAAAGTTTGCAAGAAACATACTATATACACACAAAAAGATATGAATAGAGAGAGAGAGAGAGAGAGAGTGTTTAAATAGGTTATTGGAGTTATGGAAGTGGTGTTTGTATGTATGTACTGTGTATATGTATGGCTTTTATAAGTTTGGCAGCAGTCCCTTTAACCCTAACTGATGCAAAAGTGAGCAGCCATTACTCCACTCTCTAGTGAAATAATAATTTGAATGTGCTGATTTAAAAGTAATAAGCATCATAATTTATTTTTATCATTGTTGAAAGTGTTTGCACTGGCCTAATATTTTTGTCAAAACTGTTGATACTTTTTTCAGAATTATTTCATGAACAGAAAGTACAAAATAACAGCATTTAAAATAGAGATCTTTTGTACCATTATGTCTTTGATGTCACTTTTGATCAATTTAATTGAACTTTCCCAAACTGTTGAACCCTAGCTGAACCCTATAGTTGTATGCCTGTAAAATGTGTTCTCACCTGCTTTGGGGTACGTGGCGATTAGAATGTCATCAGGTCTTGCTTGAAAGTTTTTCACCTTTTCCCAGTTGTCAGTGAAGTAGTGGATCATAGAAACACCCTCAAAGTCAAACATTTCAGGCCGACTGAGTAGTTTCATCTGTAGCATTGAAAAGTGTTTTATTTAAAGTGTTTAATGCTGAAGCATCACTGAATGATCATTAGAGAATCAGAGAAAAAATCATGGAGGAAAAAGAAATCATGCCATTTGTCATAACTTTTATAAAGAGTACTATGTTGAAAATTTTATTTCACAATACTCAAATTTCTAATGTTGAATAACGGCACAAATTCCTATGATAAACTTGACAACCGGAGAGACTAAAACTTACTTTACAGTACTGTAAGTACAGTACTTTATAGAAAGCCTTTAAACACTGCAATCATGTGATTTTCTGTTTCCAAATCATTTTGTTGTCTATAATTTGTAACTTGCCAAAGTTTTACACCCAGTGGTGAATGAAATAGCTTTTGATTTATTAATCAGGGTAGGTGTTTCTTCAACTATATCTATATTTGAAGAAGAAATGTGTTACTCACTGAAGACAAGTCTGGGATTTCCATTATGTTGAAACAGTGTTGTTCCTGTAAATCCTGTAAATCCTCTGCTCTTCTAAAATGTGTTTGCAGCCCTTCCTTGTCAAATTTTATTTCATGCTGTCACGCTATTCTTATCCTCTCTCTCTCTCTGTACTTTGCACTCAACCGGTTATGTAAGTTTAGACAGACTGCCCTCTATTCACTTCTCCTCAATCATAATGACAGATGAAATTGGAGTCCTCCTCCTACTCTCTCTCTCTCTCTCTCTCTCTCTCTCACACACACACACACACACACACACACAAATAAACACATGTTGGGTTTTTAGACATAATGATCCTTATATTGTACAAATTTTCTCGTCTAACCTTTTTACATTAAAACAAAACAAAAAAAGAATAAAGGATGATTAATATTTTTAATACTTTATATTTTTTGGGACTTTCCATTGATTTCTATTGTTATTATACTGAGCTAAGGATAGTATTTATATCTTATTGTTCTCTTTCCTGCCTAGAAAAAATAGCTCCATGTGAAATTACTTTAGTTTCTGTTTTGTAAATCGCTTTGGATAACAGCATCTGCTAAAAGCATAAATGTAAAAAATTGTAATCAGTAAAGTATTACAAAAAGTACTACAAAAGACACTTTCCAGGGCTTGAGGGGCCCCTCAAATACCAGCTTTGGTTGTTACAGGAAGTTAGTGTTAATCTCATGGGATCAGTGTGTTTTTCTTTAAGACTCCAGGAAGTGAACAGGCATTTTTTCTCCATTGGTTCCAGATTAGTTCCAGCTATGCAGTGTTTTTATGCTGAAACTATGCAGGAATCTTAGAAACAGGGACATGCAATGAGTTCTTCTGGGGCAGGAGCTGAAAAGTAGATGATTATTGCAGTGGAGATAAGGTAAAGATCTTTGACCCTTCAGTTGGCAGAGTGAAGGTGACGGGATGAAAGATTGGGGAATGCACACATCTCACAGTGGGACAGGTAGGAGAGAGTTCAGTGTATGATAGGAGTACACTAGGAAATTGCAGTAGAGCTCGCGGGAGCAATATCACAAGATTCACAGGGAAATCCTTTGGTAAGTATCACAAGGTCGAAGGTCTGTATCCCAGACTGAGGCCTGACAGCAAGTGTTACACACAATTAGTCATGTTTGTTTCAGATATTTTCTATCCCCTAACCCAAACCCTACCCCCTCACAGAAACATGTCCAATCTATAAGCCGATTTAAGCTTTGGATGTGCACAGCACAGAAAAGAGTGACTGCAGAAGTGAGTACCCAAATGAGACACATGCAATACCCTCGAAAAGCAGAGAATCTCCTCTTTCCGAGAAAGCATTAGATTGGATTAGCGGTTCAAATGTTATTAAACATTTAAGTGAAGTGAAGTGACATACGGCCAAGAACAATATATAAATAAATAAATAACTATTTAAGAACAATAGTTATTTTTAGCCACAGGCAGCTGTCTCGGTCTTTGGGGGTTAAACAACAGTACATACAATTAATTGAACTCACTGTACTTCTGTCCCTCATAGCCTCTTTTAATTCCTGTGAAATGCAGTGCTACATGTACTAGGCACCAGGAGGCTGCTATGTGGGGATGTTAGGGGATGTTATGTCACACTGATGTTCCTTTTCATGGATATATCTATGTGCACTAGTCAACATTTGAAGTGGATTAAAACCTTTCACCAAAATTGTCCTAAAACCTAATGCCAAAATGTGTTCTTGTCATAGGACAACTTTGATGAACTTTTTTGATCCACTTCAAATGTTGACTACTGTAAATATTCTGTTTCCTTTAGTCACTTGCTGTGTTCCAATTAGTATACGTTCCATCCTAAATACTAAATAGTATTCATAATTTGAATTAATTATAACAGAAAAAAGTACTGGCAGCTACAAGGGACATTATCCTTTAATTTTACAAACATTACCATTAAATCTAATACACTATGCGATGGAGTGTAAAATTCTAAATACTGGGAAAATACTTGTAAAAATTAAATGCAGCATAATTCCTTCAAAATACATTGTGCTCTATTTTTACAGATTTTTTTTTTCTAGATCATGTATTATATTTAATCTGCATCAACATTGTGAACTTTTCACAATGAAGCATTCCTTTTGAGAAGCATGCAATAAAGACACACAGACCACAGTTTAATTGGTTAGTGAACATGTTTCACAGTTTGGTTAGAAAAGGTACACTGAACTAATGTCAGTCGACTGATAATTGTAATAAAGTTAGAAGTATTTTGTCAATATGGGATGCTCTGGGCATAAAGATCACCAGTTAACTGACATAAAAAAAATCTAATTTGTCTGCAGGCAGGAAAACAGACTGGACGGATGACCAGTTCATCACAAGACTAACACACACATTCCACTCGCATTAATGGACAATTCACCTCATCACTGCTGTTTATAATGCTGAGGATGTCTCTTTGCAATGCTGCAGTGTTACATTGTGCCATTGACCAAGTAATCATTTTAAGTCACAGCTTTAGTGTCTTTTATAGTACAGTATAAAAGGCGGGGCTTCAGATTTTAGAGAGCATTTGACTGGTCTGATCTGATGAGGAGATGAAGTGCAGAATGAGTCAGTAAAATTATTGATCCGTAGACTGTAAGATTTGAATGCGTATATCTTAGAAATGTGATTTTTGTCAATGTTTCAGAGCACACAGCTTAAAGATATCCTTAAGGCTAACATATCCCTACTAAAAGAAAAAAAACCCAATTTTGATTTCATCGGGACAATTAAATGCAACTTTTTTGTTAGTACTCTAGTGCAACATTCAGAAGTCTCTAGTATTAAATCTCAGTGCGGAACTTGAGAGTGGTGTTCTTCATCTTCTGTTTGTAGACTTCATCAAACTGTTCATTTTGTGCCACAGTGAAATGATCTTTCCAGTCTCCAACTTTACCTTTTGGAACGAAAGAAAAATAGAATAAAAGGAAGTGAAAGAACAGAATTTATAAGAACTACATTAGACTATTTAGTAGTTTATTAACCTTTTCTCATGAAGGGTGAGATCTTGAAGTCCATGACTGGAACTGTAGAATAGTTGGTCATTTTGTTCTGTTTCATGGCATCAAACTGAACCCCTTTTGTTATTTTCTCCCTCTCTTCTACTGAGGTTGACAAACCCAAGAAGGAACACAAATGTTCCAACTCACGTCCAGTGTCCTGAAAAGGTCATGGTAAAATATTCCCTTTTGACACATTAAACATATTGATTTTAATCTCAATAAAAATGTTACTGAACTTACTTCCACCAAATCCTCATAGAACAAGTACATTAGGTTAGAATAATTCTGTTTTTTCTCCCACCATCCGCTGACGTGGTCATACCAAGGGCCGAATACATCTGGGATAAAAAAAGTCTGATGTTAAAATATATTAATCATATAGGGAAATGATAGGGAAAATTAATATTTTATGTTCTTATAGTGATAATATTATATTTAATATATTTAATATTTAAAAAAAAAATCCCCTGATATTAAAATGGTTCAGAATGTAACTGGCCAGAAATATTTATTTTATTTTATTTCTGTTTTTTTATTTAATTTTTAATTTGACTATTTTTTTTTTTTTTTTAGACTTTGACAATTATTTTACTTACTTTTTCCTTCCATAAAGTTCTGTAAGAAAGTGTTCCAGTCTCCTGGTTCAGGCTGTACCATGTTCATTCGATCGAAATGAAAATAAGAAACTGCGTTGTCTTTTGCATTCCGAGCTACATACACAATCTGGAATGAGTGGGGAAAAAAAAATCGAAGGAATGAAGGGAAAAAAAAAATAGTTATATCACAGCTAAAATGTAAAGCCACACATAAAATTTAAGAAATAATTTATTTATATGTAATATTGTATTATAAAGAAAAATGTATTTATTTTCCAACCACAAACTTTCACTTAAATAAAACTGCACTTCAATAACATTTTCTATTAAACATCACTCTTTAAAAACACAATTTAAAAATCTTC
Source organism: Barbus barbus (assembly GCF_936440315.1). Taxonomy (NCBI): domain Eukaryota; kingdom Metazoa; phylum Chordata; class Actinopteri; order Cypriniformes; family Cyprinidae; genus Barbus; species Barbus barbus. The sequence goes on from NC_136757.1 coordinate 3,504,346, forward strand.
TGAAATTAAATGAAATCAAGATAGAACATCGGACTAAAGTAAGTCACATAACATAATAATTACATGAAATGAGTTTCTGTCATGACTCTCTCGGAGAGATTGACATGGTAATATACACGACAATGTTACTGTATTTGGTCTTCGTGGAATCTGCAGCTGCTGCTACGGAGCAAGTACCGAGACTTGCTATTGCCAATACATCCACAACATGCTGCTGTGAGTATGTAGGAAATACTGCTGCTGCACATATAACACATATGAATAACCCCCATATAGCATACATGAATCACCTCGTAGCAGATCTATATATAGGTGGAGCTGGCGAGGTGGAGGGTTTCTGAAGTGCGCTGCTACTGCTACAGCAAACACTAGCCAAGAATTTGAATGTTGAGCAGCAGCTCATTGGCTACCGATACAGGAGAGAACCAATCAGCTGTGTCATGTGATAATGATGTCATTATGTCATACAGGGCCGTGCACAGATATTTTGAGGGGCAGTGGCCCAAACCAAAAAAAGGGGCACTAAGTGGGTGGGTGCTTGTTAATACAAATTATCCAGTTGTTACAAATATACACTACAAGTCAAAAATTTTTGAACAGTAAGATTTTTTATGTTTTTTTTAAAGAAGTCTCTTCTGCTCACCAAGCCTGCATTTATTTGATCCAAAGTACAGCAAAAACAGTACATTTTTGAAAACTTTTTACTATTTCAAATAACTGATTTGATTTCTATTTTAATATATTTTAAAATGTATTTATTTCTGTGATCAAAGCTGAATTTTCAGCATCATTACTCCTGTTTTCATTGTCACGTGATCTTTCAGAAATCATCCTAATATGCTGATTTGCTGCTCATGAAACATTTATTATTATTATTATTATTATCAATATTTAAAACAGTTGAGTAAATTTTTTCAGAATTCTTTGATGAATAGAAATATGGAGTATATATATATATATATATATATATATATACAGTGCCCTCCATAAGTATTGGACCAGTAAAGACAAAATTGCTCTGTTGGCTGTGGAGTCAAGACATTTGCAAATATGATTAAAAGATGAATATGAGACAAAACTACAGTATGTCACATTTTATTATTAGCCGTTTCAACACATATATGTTTTACCAAATAAAAAGAACAGCACTTTTAGAGTTCATCCCACTCATTGATGTGAGCATAAGTATTGGGACAGTTGAACATAAGGCAGATATAAAAGATTAAAAGCTATTATTTAGTTGCAGATCTCTTGCGCACAATCACAGCAGTGAGTCTGTTACCCATAGACATCACCAGACTCTTGGGCTCATCCTTTGAAATACTTTTCCCAGCCTTTAATGCAGCCAATTCCAATTGTTGCTTGTTTAGGGGAGTTTCTGCCTTTACTCTCCTCTTCAGCTGGTGAAATTCATGTTCAATCAGATTTAAATCTGGAGATTGACTTGGGCAATCTAAGACTTTCCATTTATTTTTCCTTATAAACTTCTTCACTGAACTGGCAGGGTGTTTTGGGTCATTGTCCTGATGCAATATGAAGCACTTCCCAATGAATCTGGTGGTATTTTCTTGAATATTGGTAGGCAAGATGGTTTTATACCCTTCCAAATTCATTCTGCTACTGTCATCATGCATTAAGTCATCAGTAAAGTTTAGAGGGCCTGTTCCAGAGACAGACATGCATGCCCAAGCCATGACACCACCTCCACCATGCTTTACAGATGAGGCTGGATGCTTGGGATCATTTGCAGTTCCCTTTTTTTCTCCACATTTTTGCTTTCCATCACTTAGATAAAGGTTCATCTTTGTCTCATCGGTCCATAAACACCAAAACTCTTCTGGCTCCCCTTTGTGCTTTTTTGCAAACTCTAATCTTGCCTTTCTATTTTTGGTGCTGGTCAGAGGTTTGCATCTTGCTGTGTAGCATCTGTAATTCTGTGTCAAAGTCTCCTGAGGACAGTAAATTGTCAGAGCATCACCCCAGCTTTCTGGAAGTTGTTGGTGATTTTACAGACACGTCTTTTAGGGTTTATTTTCACAGCTTTTATGATTTGTCTGTCATCAACTACTGTTGTTTTCTCAGCCGATCAGGTAGTTGTTGGTTGCTGGTGTCGCTGGTGGTTTCCAAACTCTTGATTTCTCCATGCCCTTTGTTTTTGCTATAGCTCTAATTGACTTCCTCTTTTCTTTTAGCATCCAAATTGCTTGCTTTTCTCTCAAAGTCAGCTTCCTCATCTTCATGGAAGTTGTGGCCTAATGGTTAGAGAATTGGACTTGTAACCCAAGACCTTTGAGTCTCAGGTCCGGCAGGGATTGTAGGTGGGGGAGTGAATAACCAACACTCTCTCCATCCTCAATACCACGACTGAGGTGAGACCCTTGAGCAAGGCACCGAACCCCCAACTGCTCCCCAGGCGCCGCAGCATAGCTGCCCACTGCTCCGGGTGTGTGTTCACGGTGTGTGTACACTTGGATGGGTTAAATGCAGAGAACAAATTCCGGGTATGGGTCACCATACTTGGCCACACACCACTTCCCTTTCCTTTCCCTTTCATCCTGGTTTATGTGTCATCATCGAATGCAAGATCCAGAATACAGAAGTAATGGATATAACTGATACGACACATTCCCTGCTTTTAATATCTGAAGAATTAATGCAACAGGACACAGCTGATCACTTAGAAAGACCTGTGAGGCAACTGCTCCAATACTTCTGCTCACATCAGATAGAGGGATGAAACTATAAAAGTGCTGAACTTCTTCGCTGGTGAATCACCCAATAATAAAATGTGACATTCTGTAGTTTTGTCTCATATTCATCTTTTAATCATATTTGCAAATGTCTTGACTCCACAGCCAACAGAGCAATTTTGTCTTTACTATTCCAATACTTTTGGAGGGCACTGTATATATTGGAAAGAAATGATAAAAATGAATACTGTTATTTAGCAGGAATGCTTTAAATTGATCAAAAGTGATGATTAAGACATTTATAATGTTACAAAAGACTTGAAGAATAAATTAAGAAAAGAAACCTGAAAAAAATGTACTCAGCTATAATATATATAATACTAATAATACATATTTTTGAGCAGCAAATCAGAATATTAGAATGATTTCTGAAGGATCATGTGAGTAATGATGCTCAAAATTCAGCTTTGAAATCACACGAATACATTTTAAAATATATTCAAATAGAATATTAAATATAATTAAACTGTAAAACAATATTTCAGAATTGTACTGCTTTTGCTATACTTTGGATCAAATAAATGCAGGCTTGATGAGCAGAAGAGACATCTTAAAAAAAATAAATAAAGTAAATCTTACTGTTCAAAAACGTTTGACTGGTAGTGTACAATTAAAAGAGAAGATAGCACACTCTGTAATAATTTAGACTTTATTGTAGATGTTTTGATAGAGTGGGCTCTCCCTCACTCTCTAAGCCTGCTTCTGCCTCATCTTCAATGGAAGTATAAGTATTAGACATTTAATTTAATATTATGCAGCATAAATGTATATTACTAATAAACAGCTCATTTAGAACATTTATATTACCTTTTTAACTATTATAGCCCTATTAATATGGTTTTAATAAAATATTATATGTGTTAGATTACTAGTATGAACTAAGACAAGTGATTATAATGGGAAATATACTTAATATCAAGAATTAAAGTGTGATAAACTGCTAAATATTCTATATGAAGATTTACCTGCTGGCTTGCTGGAGCTTTGAATTAATCTTTGAACTGTTTGCAATGTTGAACTGCCTTTAGCAGCCTCCCTTCACTCTTTCTCTCTCAGTCTCTTTCTCCCTTTTTTTGAAGGCATTTTTTTTCTTCTACAAAGTATGCCAACAACAGCAAATGTTGTGTTATTTTTATTAGATCTAATCTGGTACAATAATTTGATTAGACATTCTAATTCTAAGAACGTGGATATTTTGTTCAAGTTGTTAGGAGTTTTAGAAGACTGAGAGAAAATCATTACCAACAGAAATACAAAAACAAATTTCCAAATGACTAATTCAGCGGATCAACCACTCACTGTAATGTGGATTGTAATGCATCTACCTGTTAATGCAACCACCTTCGGAAAGAACTGTTGTCTGCACTCTGGCACACAAATTGTGAGCAGTGTTGGGGGTAACTCATTACAAGTAACATGCATTAATTCATCTTACTCGCAAAAAAACAGATTTAGTTTTCCTCAAAATGAATTAAAACAGTAAGATGCAAACGCAGAATATGACAAACCTGCAATAATTAAATATGTTAAATAACACAAATATATCTAATCCCATTTTATGAACCAATGTCTTTGCTGCTGACCTTTGATGATCCAGTTTAACCATACTAATTTCACTTTAGATAAACTAACAATTGTTTTTTTTATTGCTGAAGAGTGTCGGAGCTTCTTCTTCTGCGTTCTACTGTACAGACATTCATTTACTTTTCCTTCAGCCTGAGGTTTATTCATTACATTTTCTGGTGTGAAAGGGCTTTTACATTTGCTATAAATAGAACTTTTTATATATAAAAAAAAGAAGAAAAAGTAACGCAAAAGTAACATAACACATTACTTGTCATAAAAAGTAACTAAGTAACGTTATTAGTTACGTTTTTAGGGAGTAATGCAATATTGTAATGCATTACTTTTAAAAGTAACTTTCCCCAACACTGATTGTGAGTGATGCCGCGGAGCGGATTCGCGGAATCAGTGGATTTTTAGCGGTGTGGTAACTGAACGCTTTGAGCTGGGGTGATAGCAGGGGTGGGTTTGGTGAGAGGGGCACCTCAGCCGATGAGGGCAGAGGGGCAGTGGCTCTAGCCACCGGGCCACCCCCCTGTGCACGGCCCTGATGTCATATTGAGTCAGATCAATCGGAATGCGCCATCTAGAGTTTCATGCCAGAACTTTGTATTTTACACCATTTTCATTCTGTGGTGGAAGATTCATTACTTTACCTTTGAGTTTTGCTTCCAGAAAGACTTGGGCACAAGCTGAACAGGTAAATGAGTTTTGATGAGGCGAGGAGAAGTGGGCAGATTATCAGCCAGTTCTGTCCCTGAAAGTTAGCAATAACATGGGGCTCTAAATTAAAAGTATCCTAGTTTCATTGTGGCTCAGCCAATACATGATTTATTGTCCTCAAAAACAAGAGGTATGTGAATGCCTATACGGAACAGTGAAATATTAGAAACATTTGTGTGTTTAGGTATAGAGTTTTCTAGATTTTTCTAGATTGGTCCAGACAGAGAACTTGCAGTTGTGTTTGCATACAATCCCCTACTTTGTCTTGACTTAAAAATGTTGTGGGAAAAGCAACACTTAAGTTGTTAATAATGTATGATCATTATTTTATTATAATTTTGTAAATTAAATGAATACATTTGTGGGTGATATATGAAGTATGACCATATTATTTTGATTGGTGATTTTAATATTCATGTGTGCTGTTACTCTAAACCTCTAATGACAGCGAAGTATGACTTCATGACCCATTCACCCATGCCAAGGAAAAATATCCTACAAAATGCATAAAGACTCTGCTTTTCAGAAAGCTGTGAATTCTGCAAAGTCTAAATATTTCTCAAAATTAATTGCAAAAAGTAATCATAGACCTAAAGTTATTTTCTCTGTAAGTAACTTTGCTCTGAACCCTCCTGTAAATGCGATCTCCAAACTGTCACTGTTATTGTATGAAGGTTTTTCGACATTTTTGGCTTGCCTAGATGAAGAGAAAACATATTTTTCTCAAAACTTTTTATTTTTAAACCGAAGCAAAGAACGGGGTCATAGTCTCTGGCCCAAATGAAAACTGTAGTTGATGTATTGCCCTTGACTACCTTGATCATTTCACTTTATCCTGTATTAAGAATCTAGGTGTGCTTTAGGATCACAGCATGCAATTTAACTAACAAATAAATGCGGTGATAGGCTTTTCAGTTACATCTTCAAGAGAAGATTGCTATCCATGCTTTTATTACTTCTCATGGGCTTCTGCAAATCTCTTTGTTGAGCATACAAATCATCTGTCACTCGTTTACAATTAGTACAAAGTGTAGCAGCAAAATTCCTAAAAGGCCGGGGGAGAACAGAGACTTTTCTCTGTCCTTAAATCATGGTTGAAGCATAGAGAAGAGATCCTTTGCTGTTTTTGGCTCTAGGCTGTGGAAACGGCCTGCCGGCTCACATCAGATCAGCTCTGTCATTAACTATTTTTAAATCTTCTCTTAACGTTGTGAACTGCTGTAATTTGTGTTGTTGTGTTTTATGTTTTCTGTCTCAGCACTTTGGTCAGCTGCTTTTAAATATGCCCTAAAAAAAAGGATCATTCTTCGGTTCATAATTTAAAAGTATATAATGACATTGATATCTGTCTATCTATCTATCTATCTATCTATCTATCTATCTATCTATCTATCTATCTATCTATCTATCTATCTATCTATCTATCTATCTATCTATCTATCTATCTATCTATCTATCTATCTATCTATCTATCTATTCAAGCCAAACAGTCATCAAATATTAAATAATTTGACTCATTGGTATGATGTACATGTATATTAGATAAAAAAAACAAATAAAAAAAACCACCTTGGCATGGCTTATTTTCCACAACAACAAACAAACAAACTGGACAATGAACATAAATTGGTAAGACAGTGAAAAAAGATGTGAAGATGTGAAACTTTTATTATACTGTGGTCTCTGACCTGATGGCATCCCTTTAAAACATGACTCCAGGAATGGCACTCTCATATAGATAGGCTGGGAAGTCTGGCGCTCTGGAGCATCGTTACCAAAGTACAGAAGGTCAAGAATATATGACACCCAGGTGGTACCTAGAATGAATGTAGAATGATAATTGCAAAACAACAACCTCCAAAAACATGAAAAAAAGATGCTTACAACTATATAAAGTGATGATCAGTATTAAAGTATTACAAGATTTCTGCATGGCTTCTACCTTCCTGCATGTATCTGAAATCTTAGGTAATGGAACTGTCTAGATCTAAGGTTTTAGAACAATTTAGTTTTTGAAATCATTTACACATGATACACAATTTTGTTGCATAAATGTAAAGTGTGACAATTAATTTGACATTGACTGTGTCCAAAATTGCCCCCTATACCCCTAAATAGTGCACTACTCTGTCCGAAACCATAGTGGACATTATCAAGAGCACTTATTCAATCCCATAATGTATCGCAATAATGAATGATGTACACTCAATGGCTAGAAAATACCCATAATGCATGCTAAAGGAATTCCCACATTTCAGCAGAAGATTGTGTCTGCAGATGAATCATCCATTCATCTATTTTCCAAAATGGAGCTGCCAGTTTGCTAAGTTTCAAACAATTACAAAGCAGCAAGCTAAAACCGACACACTTAGTAAACACAACTGAAGACAACGAGGTTAAAAAAAACAATATATATACACACTATTATTATTAAACACAGCTCTGGTCTGAGACGCTTTAGACTCTCAGTGACCCTAAACTGGACAAGCGGTTTGGAGAATGGATGAATGGACCAGAAGTAGTGTAAAATATAGTGAAGTCTGGCAAACAGTAAAGCTTGTGTGTGAATAATGAGGGAATTTCAAGTCATAAAAAATTTCATAAAAAATTAAATCCCAAAAATCTTTTCTGATATTAAAAATAGACCTCAGGGGGGAATAAATAAATAAATAAATAAATAAATAAATAAATAAAACATATTGTATGAGTTATGTGGTCACATGGCATGCTGGCAAAATGGTTAAATGTGCAGTGCCCTCACCTGCTTTGGGGTACGTGGCGATTAGAATGTCATCAGGTCTTGCTTGAAAGTTTTTTACCTTTTCCCAGTTGTCAGTGAAGTACTGGATCATAGAAACACCCTCAAAGTCAAACATTTCAGGCCGACTGAGTGGTTTCATCTAGATTATTAAAAAGTGTCAGTTTATTGTTGAGGTTTCACTGCACTGAAATAATCATTATAGAATTATCTAAAACCCATTATCAAGCAAAATGTTAGTTACTACTACAACAACAACAATAATACATACATATATATGTACATATTTTAAAATAAAAAAATGCATATACATTTAGTACCCTACATTTATTCAGTTTATTTTACAGATTAATTTAAACCTTATAAACAACAGCTGCAACAACAACGACAACATAACAAAATGCCTTTTTAAAGCTTATAACTGGCCAATAAATATATATATTTTTAATGTTGTGTATGGCAATAATAAGCTCTAATCTTTTGCCCAGAACAACCTGTAGATTTCTGAAATAATGTGAAAATCTCAAAGGCTACATTGGATTGACTACATTATCATTAGACTGTAAACTTGTATTACTCAGACAAAATAAATATATATGTATAAATATATATTAGTGCTGTCAAACTATTAATCGTAATTAATTGCATCCAAAATAAAAGTTTTTGTTTACATAATATATGAGTGTGTACTGTGTATTATTATGTATATAAATACAAACAAACACATGCATGTATATATTTAAGAAAAATATGTTATGTTTATATATTAAATATATTTATACATAATATATATATATACAGTATATGGCCCCACTTTATATTAGGTGGCCTTAACTACTATGTACTTACATTTAAATGAATCATTTAATACAATGTGCAATAAGTGCATACCAAAGTACAGTATATATATTTCATTAGACATATATAAACTCACCTAAAGGATTATTAGGAACACCATACTAATACTGTGTTTGACCCCCTTTCGCCTTCAGAACTGCTTTAATTCTACGTGGCATTGATTCAACAAGGTGCTGAAAGCATTCTTTAGAAATGTTGGCCCATATTGATAGGATAGCATCTTGCAGTTGATGGAGATTTGTGGGATGCACATCCAGGGCACGAAGCTCCCGTTCCACCACATCCCAAATATGCTCTATTGGGTTGAGATCTGGTGACTGTGGGGGCCATTTTAGTACAGTGAACTCATTGTCATGTTCAAGAAACCAATTTGAAATGATTCGAGCTTTGGGACATGGTGCATTATCCTGCTGGAAGTAGCCATCAGAGGATGGGTACATGGTGGTCATAAAGGGATGGACATGGTCAGAAACAATGCTCAGGTAGGCCGAGGCATTTAAACGATGCCCAATTAGCACTAAGGGGCCTAAAGTGTGCCAAGAAAACATCCCCCACACCATTACACCACCACCACCAGCCTGCACAGTGCTAACAAGGCATGATGGATCCATGTTCTCATTCTGTTTACGCCAAATTCTGACTCTACCATCTGAATGTCTCAACAGAAATCGAGACTCATCAGACCAGGCAACATTTTTCCAGTCTTCAACCGTCCAATTTTGGTGAGCTCGTGCAAATTGTAGCCTCTTTTTCCTATTTGTAGTGGAGATGAGTGGTACCCGGTGGGGTCTTCTGCTGTTGTAGCCCATCCGCCTCAAGGTTGTGCGTGTTGTGGCTTCACAAATGCTTTGCTGCATACCTCGGTTGTAACAAGTGGTTATTTCAGTCAAAGTTGCTCTTCTATCAGCTTGAATCAGTCGGCCCATTCTCCTCTGACCTCTAGCATCAACAAGGCATTTTCGCCCACAGGACTGCCGCATACTGGATGTTTTTCCCTTTTCACACCATTCTTTGTAAACCCTAGAAATGGTTGTGCGTGAAAATCCCAGTAACTGAGCAGATTGTGAAATACTCAGACCGGCCCGTCTGGCACCAACAACCATGCCACGCTCAAAATTGCTTAAATCACCTTTCTTTCCCATTCTGACATTCAGTTTGGAGTTCAGGAGATTGTCTTGACCAGGACCACACCCCTAAATGCATTGAAGCAACTGCCATGTGATTGGTTGATTAGATAATTGCATTAATGAGAAATTGAACAGGTGTTCCTAATAATCCTTTAGGTGAGTGTATATATTTTTCAAGATACTGTATTTTAAAGATAACTTTGTAAAATCCAAATACGCTTTGCAGGGTTAAACAGGTTTATATGTTTTATACTTGTTCAATGAGCCATATTTGTAACTTACAATTGTTCATTGGAATGTTATTGCATGTGCACCTGTGGAATGTCCTTAAAACACTTTCAGTTTACAGGCGTAGACCTTTCTACTGACTCTAAAAACACCCTCAGAAAGATGCCTTGATTCCTGATCATCTGTGTAAATATGCTATACTCCTGCTGCAGGGAGCCACGAGGACTGCTTTTTCTATCAACGCTATATACTCTAGTATTTTTATCTAAAGCCAAATGCGCTAAATTCAAGCTCTTTCAGCTCCGTGCGCTTTCTCTCTCTCTCCAGACGCGCGCTGGCGCTAAGCTGCGGATGACGCGGTTATTTGAACAACAACAGAAACAATTCTGCAAATCTAGTTATTTTTCTTACTATCAATTTATCTCCCAATAACCTATGACTCTGACTGTTCAAACAAGATGTGACAAGACATTTCTGATCTACATTTAGCTTTATTAATCTGTAGGCTAAGAACATTTCAAAATAATAATGTAATTATAATTGGGAAAATTGTTGTTAGATGGCTAGGATAGAACTTAAACTTTGAAACTGCTGGTTATCTTTCTTTTCTTCTCAGGATGAGAACGTTTGATTATTGTAGACATTTTTAGTAGGTAATGCTTATAATATATTTCAGGAGGAAAACCCTGAACTGAGACCGTGTTTTTTGTTGTTGTTGTTGTCACATGGCCTCGCATGTATCTAAATGTAAAAGTACAATACATGTCAAATATATATTTGTATTTATTTATTGTTTATTTTATTAATTTTTTGTCCGGACCTCTACTTGGAAGAAAATATAGAGTCTTGGAACTTTAATTGAATAACCCTGACTTTTATCAAAAATAAATACTTGATTTGTATGGTTTTGTAATATCTGTCACATATTTCCTTATCTGTCATGGTAGATATGACTTTTATTATAGAATTTGAATCAAGAAAAATTGTTTTGAAGATGGAAATGGAAACATAATTAACATAATTAACAGGCTGGATGTACATTAACCTTACATCTTAAAACCTCTTTAAAAAAAGAAAAGAAAAAAAGTAGATCATATATTTTGTCTATAACCTATAAAAAGCTTCGTATGAAAGGTATTTTTTTTAGCGAGCCATTAAATGACTTGAGACTCGACTCGGACTCGTGACCAAAGACTCGAGACTTGACTCAAACTCCAGCGACAAAGTCTTCAGACTTGACTCGGACTCCAAGTCAAAGACTCGTGAACATCTCTGGTCTGTCGTGTAAGAATCCTAAGACAGAGCTACAAGGAGACAGGAAAGACAGCTGATCGTCCCTGCAATGTCAAACCACATGTCACCATGTGTCCCCCCAGATGTGTTCAAGAACATGAGTTGGTGAAATAGTGAGGTAGTTTATATTAAGATAGAAATATTTTTTTTACAAGCCAGTACCATTTGCTGGTGAAATTTGGATAGTTTGACTGGCAATTTTCCAGGTAGTAAGTCGCATCTCAATATAAAAGATTCTGATTTCTGTCAATTTCTTAACTAATTGTGTTAACAATAAGGTAACAATAACAATAAAGTATTCAAATAAAAATCCAAAAATTATAAATAAAGTGTCCTTTTTAAATTGTAAGGTTTATGTTACCATATCAAATCTAAAAAGCATTTAGTGATTTCTTTGGATATCACTAGCATACAGGCACAGGGCCAGGTACACTGTAAAAATGATTTTTCAAAGTTTTCAAAGTTCTGTTCTGTTTCAAAATTCAATTCTAACAAGAAAATACTATTTTAGTCTTTCAGCTATAAAGTGTAATGTTTAATTTAATGTGTTACTTGCTGTTACTTTGTAAATATTTTTTTTAAATTTACCTGCAATTTTTACCAAAAGTACCAAAATTACCATTTTTTTAATGTAAACAAATATAAAAAAAAGCATTCAGCTTTGGAGAGTGCCATAATGATGAAACACTTGTGATGTTTACACAGTCATTTCAACATGACAAAACTCATCAAGAAGGATGACCTGCGCCATATATAATTAAAAACACTTAGAAAATTATTACAAGAACAGTCTTTTGCTGACGTGTGTGCGAAGAGTGTACACCAAAAACATATTACTTAATGTGTAAAACTTAGAACCAAGCTACTGATTGCACCTTGATAAATGGAGAAACTGCAACTTCTTAGGCATACTGTGATTTCCATAGTGCCTTTAAACTATGCAATAATGCAGTTTTCTTGTGTATTTTCACACTTTCTAAACTGTATATTCTGCATACATTACATTACATTACATTACGTGAAATAAACAGTTTTCAATTTATTAATGTGGTTTTCTTTAAAATACTTAAATATTTAGTATATTTTACTCACTGAGGATAAGTCAGGGTTTTCCATTATGACGATTCCTTTACAACCGTTTTCTTGATCTTTTTTCCCTTATTTTGCTCTTTGATTTTACTCTCCTCAAATGTTTCTTGTAGCTTCTTCCTTATTAAACTACATTCCGTAGCACCGTGGAATGCTCATGTCTTCAAATCACAGCTTATCGTATCCTTCCTCACTCTTCCCCTGCCAATCCCTCCCTCTCTCTCTCTCTCTCTCTCTCTCGTTCTCTCTCTCGGTCTCTCTCTTTTACTTTCACTGTACTCAACCTCATACAACAGGTTATGTAAGTTCATACAGTAAAAGTAATACAAAGGACACTGCCTAGGGCCCCTCAAGTACTGGCTTTTTATTGTTACAGGAAGTTAGTGTTGACCTCAAAGGAACAATGTGTGTTTATCTTGGAGACTTGGAGAAAGTGAACAGGCCCTTTACCCCAGTGGTCCCAGATTACTTCCAGATACCTGCCCCCCCCCCAAATAAATAAATAAATAAAATAAATAAATAATAATAATAAAAAAAAACTACTTAAAAATACTTAAGGAATGTATTGCCCCATCGCTTTATTCTCAGCAGTAGACATATTTGTTCGACTTTAAAGGGGTCATATGATGTGATTTCAAGTTTTCCTTTCTCTTTGGAGTGTTACAAGCTGTTTGTGCATAGATGAGATCCCTAAAGTTGCAAAGACTAAATCCTCAAAACCAAAGGTATATTCTTTATAAAAGTTAAGACTCGTCCACGCCCTCCTAAAAGGCTCATTCAAACACTCCCCCACATGTCTACATCACGATGTGGAAATATTTGCGTAATGCCGCCCAAATATTCACGCATAGAAAGAAGGTGTGGTTTCAGTAACTGCAGTAGTGTTGATGCAGCCTGACAGGAAGACGTTGTGTGTTTCTATGTGAAAGCAAAAGCACTTTATTTAGATTTCCGAAAGTAGATGCAATTAGGAATCTTTGGTTAAGATTTGTTTAAAACATAAAAACACAACCCAAATGTTTGAATTTGTGCAACGCACTTCACTTTTGTGAACCCAGTAGAGTACAAGGCTGGCTATGCATGAAGGCTATTTCTTAAAGAAAAAGGATCAATTCCGACTTTGCTATGACAATCTGGCACTTCTGAAACAGCGACTGTAAGTATGTTTTGTTATTAGTTCAAGCATTTGCTATTGACTGTTCAAATGCGGAGTTTTGCACGTAACATGTCGTGTGTGTGTGTATGAGGGGATCAGGGTCACATCACAGCAGAGTGTACAGCCCGTAAGAAATCGTCTTAACCGCGTGTACTGCAAATACATACGAGCATCATTGTCACGCGACTCTGTTCCTCTTTCTGTTCCTCTATCTGAAATTAGTTCAACAATGGAACGGTCATTCGATTTTTATTGACTGAATGCAAGTGCTTATTGCGATAGAAAACACTGTAACTGATTACGAAATATTTTTGATTGCTGGGGTAGTAATATTATATAGGCCTATTAATAAGGAATGTTACGATAAGAGGTAAATACGGCCCTGCTTACAATTGATTATATTAATGTAAAGTATTTATGCATGTTATATCTGTCTATCTTTGTTGATGATTTTCTTTAAAGAGGTCCTATTATGCTCTTTTACAAAGTCTTGATTTTTTTGGGAGGTGTACTAGAACATGCTCTCATGCTTGTTGATTTTTCCACATAATTTACATTATTTTAATACCTTTCTCCCCAGCCTGGCACAAATGGCTCGATTAGTTCCGGGTTTGATGATGGCCCGCCTTCTGAAAAACAACATGTGTTGTGATTGTTTAGCTGTCCCATTGAGTTGTGATTGGAGAACAGCTTAGGCGGTATTTCAGTACTGTCCCGCCCCTTGCCAAAGCAGCAAGTTCCTCAGTATTGCCATATCAATTCAGGCCCCAAGAATATTGAACAAGAGGATCGCTAGAACCTTTGCACGCACGGATATTGCAAGACATATTAAAGTTTTATATATATTTTTTTTTGTTTTGGCTAAATCACATTTCAGATGGGATGTCAACAACAGCTTAAAAATAACTGTATTTACTATATACATATAAGTGCAATGGTAATATGTATTATGTTTATTGTTCTTTAATTCTAACATTATAACATGAATTGCAGTGAAACTGTTATACAGTTGAATTTATTTATACCATAGTCCCACAGACTTAACACTATTTGTGGCGGCAAATATATGCAAATTAATTCTCTGCCTGCAGGAGACGCTGTTGGAGTGGTAGTGAGCGAGGTGTCCCCATTAACGCTGTACACAAAGCAGAGCTCTGCTCACAAATGCTGCTTTATCAGACATTACATGCAAGATTAATTGAAAATGACATTCAAAATTTTCCTGAAGACAGACGATTTCCTTTAGAACTACAGCCAAATAAAAACATGGGTTTCAATTTTGAAATGTGCAGTGCTCAACCTAGTCTCAGCCACGGACCGTTGGCTAAACGTCTGATGAATATATCACACTTATCTGGAAACACTTCAGGACTTTCGAAGTCGTCATCGGATTGGTTAAAATATACAGGATTTCCGGGAGACGTGAGTGCCGCGTTCTTTAAGTTCTACCTGGAAACAAAGATGCCGTGATGCCAAACTCCCTCGTTAAAGAAGAAAGCTGTTGTGTTTACAACTGTGACAACGAGCGCTTATCAGGATCAACTAAAGGCTGGATTTTCAAAAGTATGTGAAATCTTTAAATTTCGCAGCATAGAATCTTTAAAATATGTCCCAAGAGTTTTACACTCTGTTATTGTGGCAACATTTCCACGCCCCTAAACATGACGCGCCACAAAACGAAATGTGATTAGTTGCTTACCTGTCAGTCAAATGGCCATTTTAAGCGGACAAAGTTCCCAGACCTTCAGCCCTTTAGTCCCCCCTCCCTCAAATATTATGGAAGTAAAACAAACAAACAAACAAACTACTATAGGGGTCAAAATAGAACTTTAATAAAATATAAAGTAAATAAATAAATAAATAAATAAATTGTAATTAAATTGTATTATTTACAAATTACTATTGTAGCTCTAGTCTAGACAGTTACCTATGGCTATTATTATTATTATATTATTATTATTAATACAGTTGTCTGATTGATTTTATGGTCTCAAGCATTCAGAAATCACGCAAAAGAAAATGAAGCAGTTTTACTACGATAAAACCATGGTTAATTTTCTTAAGGGTTCTGATGTCCACATGTTTTTTGTTGAAAAAATGATAGAGGCTGTGTCATCTATAGTGAAGCATAACCGATATGCAATCTCCTGATCAATCCCCAGCCGGGAACAGTAAAAAAAAACGGTCAGATAAGATAGAAGTTGATTTTAATGATCTTTTAGTACAGGGACTTCAACGTCTCCAGGATAAAAAGGTCAAGAGACAGAAGACGAAGGAACGGCGGAAGCGGACCAAAAGATCTTCTTCAAAATGAGAGCAATTCTGAAGTTAATGAGGAAACAAGAATTGGTGAATAAAAGAATAATGAAGTTCATGAGGGAAATACTCAAGTTGTATGATTTTTCAGCTGAATTACAAATGGTGACAAATGAATTAGAAACAATAGAACTTTAAACTCCCATCATGGACATGTGAATGCTAGATGCTGTACCAAAAAACTATGTGCTGTATATATAAGAGCACGTGTATTGATTGCTTTGTGGCTATTTTGTTTGTTTTGTGATAGAGCGGTCGAAACTAGGAGATGCATTTTGCAACCTGTTTGCAAAATGGAATTTCTAGCTGAGACCGAGACTTAAAGTGTTACTCGCACCCACTAGGGGTGTGATATAATGGTTCAGACAAGTGTATACAAGATTTGTATACGTTTTCTAAGGTGTTGCTGCTTTCCTTATAGTTTAAAATAGCAATCTGCATGCTTGCTGTCTGAAGGTGTGTTTTTTTCTGTTGAACTTCTAACCCTGCAAGTGCGGCTTCTGTAGCAAAGGATACATTTCTTGCCTGCATGAGTAGCGGAGGCAAACACAGGCAGAGGGAGAAGAGGGGAAATCGATGGGAGGTTTTTATTATGTGATTAATGCAAATGATATGCAAGGCTATAAAATGCTGGAAGAATGAATGTACGAGGCCGACATGAGTTACTGTTTTTAATAAAACGAAACCATTGTGTTGGTGATTCGTTAACCCTTTTAAACAAGTCTCTGATGGTGATGAATAATGGTAAGCTGTCTTGTTCTTGTGCATACTCAGCACTGTGCATGTCTGAGTGGTGCTGAGGTGGGTTTCGTTGTCGCTTACCCACACGAGTTGCTCTTGGATGAGTCAGGCGATTACCTTTGGATGTCTGGTTTGGTTTCCAGTTGTTCTTATCTTTTGGGGTTCTTGAGAAGCGTGGCTGGTCCCATTGATTTTTCCAGCGGTTGGGCTGATAGCTGTCGTGGACATGGGGGTCACGTTCTCTGTGCTCTTGATGGAGGACTCTGGTGTTGTGATGCAACTGGGTGTTGTCCAGTGCAAGGCTTGAGTCTTTGTTGACAGAGTTCAAGAGTGTGGATGTTTTGTTATCTTTCTTTGAGGCCATTTTCTGCTTGTTGTAGGCCTTCTGTGTTAGGTCATGCAATTGTTGGATGGTCATGGAGTTTTGACAGGCCATGATGCCTAGATGGTGGCTGACTCCAGGATGCAGATTTGTTAGGAAGAGGCTTTTGAAGTTCACATCCTCTTCAAGGTCAGGTTCGTTGTGTGCACCAGAATAGGCTTGTCGGAGTCGGTTGTAGTAAACTTGTGGAGCCTCTTGTCGACCTTTTTTGGTTTCTAAGGCAGTTAACAGTCCATTTTCCAAGTCAGGGTCAGTAAACTCTTTAATCAGAACTTCACGAAGTAGCTGGTAGTCTGACTTCGTTCGACTGGGCTATCGATCTAGGAAGTTTCGTACCTCAGAACTGGACGTGGCTCTATGGAGGTATAACCTGTCTCTGTCAGTCACATGAGGTCTCATTTCTAGATAAAAGTTGACATCTTGCAGATGGGCCTGGATGGTGTGATCTTTTGTGGAGTTCGGGTTGAACTTGCTGATGTTTTTAGACAGCTTGTTGAGGTCTTTGATGGTTATCCCATGTGCAGCTCCACGGTCTGCTTGGATGGGAGATTTTCTTTCGTTGACAGGAAAGAATTCTGTGCCTCACAGAAGGCAGGTGAGGTTTTGGGGTGTGGCCCTTCGCTTCTTTTGCTCTATACCAGTTCTTGGACATGGAACTCTGCTCTGCTCAGGACTGGTGAGGCTGAGAGATGTTTCTCCTTTCTTGGCTCTTGTTTTTGCTCATAAGCATGTTTAAGTTCTCTTCTGACCATTTAGAGCTGATCGTTGGTATCGTCTAGTTGTTGGGTCAGATTGTCTATTTCAGTTCTGTACCTTTCAAGGTGGGCTTTCTCTAGTAGCTGTTCGACATAATGGAGTCTGTTTACCAGGTCTTTCTGGGCAGCCTTCGCATGTTGTTGGTCGAGCTGAGCTGCTGTCAGGGCTGCTTGGAGCTCCTTAACTTATTCCGTTGTTTCCTGTTCCCTCTCTTTGGGTGCTTTTTGTTGATCTTGAACTTTCACTTCCAGCTTGTCTATGTGGCGTTGAGCACATGTCAGCTCCTCTTGAAGGTGGGTGACGTGCTTGTCATTCAGTTTCAGCTGGTTTGTGAAGGCATAGCTCAGTGAGCTGGTGATTTTGACCAGCTCCTCGTGGTTGTTGTTCTGGCTTGAATCTTGTGTCAGGAGTCTTCTCAGGATTAGGATTATTATTAGCAATAATAACAGTTCAAGGGTCTTGGGGGTGAGGCTGTCTGTCGTGCCTCTCAGCCAAGTGTTCACATCTTCCCCTTGGGCAAAGGAGTTTGCAGTCTGCGGCATGTTGGCACGCTGGGGAGAAGAGAGACTGACACCGATCTGTGTGAAGTATAAGCCTATGTGTGGTGCTACAACTAAGTGTTGTGTCAGTGATTTTGGACCACTAGTGTAGTGTGGTGATGACTGTGTTGGTCCCAGGGTATCTAGGTAGACTAGAGGTGTGAAGACTTCGTCACTTTGATGAGGAAGAGGGAAAAGAGAGAAAAAGGTAAAAAACTAATTAAATTAAAATAAACAATTTCTCTTTTTTTTTCAAATGAGGAAAATTCTCTTTTTTTTCTTTTAAATGTTGTTATAAAGGAGGCAAACGATATTATTAAATTTCTGTTTTAGACAAACAAATATAATAATAATTCTGATATCTCTTTCTTAGTCTGACAGGATTGACAACCGTACACCTTACAGTTGTACTGCTCACCAGGGAGGCTGCGAAGGCAATGGTTGCTCAAAACTTATCTCTATTAAACTGATCTCAGCGTTTGGATGAGATGTTAAAATTTGGATTGCGTTTTCAAATGTGGGGAGGCTAGGACCCTGATAGCACACGCACATCTCCAAGACGTCTATTTGATGGCTGCATTTACATCTGCAAGACATATTGTTTAGGGTGTTTGCACATCTGCAATACGTCTATAGGACGTTTCCTTTTAGATGTCAAATAGACGTCTATTAGATGTCTTTAAGATGTTTATGATTTAGAATGTATGTAAAACTAGCAAGAGGTTATGCCTGACTACGAGTAGAGCGTTGTTTTCAGTTGCTACACAACTAATCAACAAAAATAAATTTTGGGTGAAAGAGATTTGTCTCTCTAATTTATTTGAACTTGTAGTGAGGGATAACAATGTTTCCTATTAAGACTCAGCTGTGTCGTTCCCAAGCTAGGATACACAGAGGAAAGAATGGAGAGACAAAGTAAAATTAAAAGTAATAAATGGGCAAAATAAGCAAAAAAAAAAATAATAATAATTTAATTAAGGAGGAAATCAGTAAATAAAAATAGTGTATAACCAAAAGAGGAAGAATGAGCGGATAAAAACTCAAAGTAATGAGTGAGTATAAGTCTGAATAGAATCTATTAATATGGTTAATAAATCAATTAGGTAGAATAAGTTTACTTAAACTTTCAAAGTTCAAGACTTATTTGTACCTAAAATGATTAGGCCCAGAAGAGAATACTAGAAGTAATGATCATATGAAATGATCTGAGGGCAAAATTTGAATGATTCCAAATAAATTGAATGTCTTAATGAAATTTTGAATTTGGCAAAATTAATAATTGTGAACTAGTATTTCCCTTTCTATTAAAAATTGAAATAAGTGGTAAGAAGTGAGAAATTAGAAAGAAAAGGACCAACAAGTGTATTAGTTGAGATGTTTAAAGGGTTAAACCACTTTAGCTATTGAAACACACACTGTATTCAACCACTGGATGTTAATGCTAACTGCTAACCTTTGAGGCTAATGGCTTTAGTATAGACTTGTACAATGTAAACACAACCGTTTCGTTAGCTTAGCAACAGCATGAGTTTGTTTACAATAGCATCGATGTGCTGAGCGTGCACAGTTCAGAGTTGCTCTGGAAGTAGGTTAAGACTTCCGTGTCCTGATCGTAGCTGTGGCAACCAAAACAAACTCTAGTGGACTAGCATCGTTGCATTGCCAGTACAGTTAAGCATGTTACATGAAATGTCGGCGCATTTCAACACTGTACAAATAAACAACACTGCTTTTAGTTGGTTCTGCGATGTAGCGCTTAAACTCTCAGTTCGTTCAGAGTTAAACTTAAACTTTATTCAAATAGCAGCTTCGTGCTGCAGTTGGGGGAAACGGTGTATCATCAAAGCCCGTGCCAGTTTCTCTGGACACGTAAACACAACAGGTTTTCTTCGCTGTTGGTTCAAAGTTAAACTTTACTTGATCAAGCATTTAAAACTCCCATTCAAATCTCTTGGACACACGCAGTGTTGAGCGAGATTAAATTCACTGAATCAGAATCAGAATCAGAATGAGCTTTATTGGCCAAGTATGTTTACACATACAAGGAATTTGTTTTAGTGACAGATGCTCCACAGTGCAACAGAGACAGAGCAACAGGACAGGACACAGATAATAAAGAATAATACACATATCAAAATAGGCAATGTACAAAACAGCAAAAACAAGTGTGGTGAATAAATAATAGAGTTGTGTGTTCCGTGTTTTATTGTCAAGTGTTCATGAGATGGATTGCCTGAGGGAAGAAACTGTTCCTGTGTCTGGTTGTTCTGGTTCTCAGAGCTCTGTAGCATCGACCAGACGGTAACAGTTGAAAGAGGGAGTGTGCTGGATGTGAGGGGTCCAGAGTGATTTTACCAGCCCTTTTGCTCACTCTGGATAAGTATGGTTCTTGGAGAGTGGGGAGCGTTGTACCAATGATACACTCAGCATTCCGGACTAACCCTCTGTAGTCTTCTGAGGTCAGATTTGGTAGCTGAGCTGAACCAGACAGTTATTGAAGTGCAGAGGACGGATTCAATGATGGCAGGGTAGAATTGTTTCAGCAGCTCCTGTGGCAGGTTGAACTTCCTCAGCTGGCGAAGGAAGTACAACCTCTGCTGGGCCTTATTTCACAATAGAGTCAATGTGATTGTCACACTTCAGGTCCTGAGAGATGGTGGTGCCCAGGAATCATCTTAGGTTACGTATGTAACCCCAGTTCCTCGAAGGAATGAGAATCTGTCCAATGGATGGCGGGACGTCACGGGCGAGGGGACGTAATGACCAGCTGGCATAAAAGCACGTGCGGTGAAACCGGCGTCAGCGTCTAAATTGAAGCAAACGCTGGCAGGGATGCTGGAAGTGTGGCCTCGCGACGCAGTATCTCGTTCCTTCGAGGAACCGGGGTTACATACGTAACCTAAGACGTTCCTCTTCAGGAACTCGAGCTGCGTCCAGAGACGCTTTGGGGAACGAGATACCCACGCCACCAGACTTCCCAATCCCTGCCCCGTGTGTATCCTTACGTAGCACATCTAGGACGAGAGAACGGAAGAGCCTGGAGTGGCTTGCATGTCCAGGCCATAGAACCTGACAAAAGTCAGGGGCATAGACCATCCCGCAGATATAAGAGATATAAGATGTGTTGTCGGTGCGAACTAACACATGGCAACCTCTTAGGTCTGGGAGAAAGTATTTCAGAGCCTGAAACACGGCCAGCATCTCGAGCCTGTAGCAAGTGCCAAGCGAGATTATGACCCCTCCACAGACCGTGGGCAGGGTGGCCACTCATGACCTCTCCCCAACCGTTGAGGGATGCATCCGTCGCTAGCGTATGCGGCGACACGGAACTCCCAGCACTGGGCCTTGGGACAAGAGCCAAGGTTGTCTCCACATGTCTAAGGCCCGTAGGCATCTCCGCATGACCTTGATCATGCGAAGCGGGTTTCCCCTCGGGGAGTACCCCTTGGTCTTGAGCCACCATTGTAGGGGTCTCATGTACAGCAGGCCAATAGGTATCACGTTGGACGCAGCTGCCACCAGACCCAGCAGTGTCTGAAACTGCTTGACAGTGAGTGACTGGCCTTCTTTCAACCTCCTGACTTTCGTGAGGATTGACTCGATCCGAGCAGGAGACATACGTGCCTGCACCGTGGTCGAATCCCACACCACCCCCAGATAAGTTGTTCTCTGTAATGGAGAAAGCACACTTTCTTGGAGTTCAGTCTTAACCCCAACACTTTTAAGTGAGCGAGAACAACATCTCGTTGTTGAGCCGCCCTCCGCTCTGATTGAGCGAGAATCAACCAATCGTCGATGTAATTGAGTATGCGGACGCCCCGTAGCCACAGCGGCACTAACGCGGCGCCCACACACTCGTAAAAGTGCGGGGTGAGAATGCTAGGCCGAAGGGAAGTACCCGATATTGGTAAGCTTTGCCCCCGAAAGCAAACCTCAGGAACTTCCTGTGAGTGGGAAGGACGGAGACGTGGAAGTATGCGTCTTTTAGCTCTACGTGACAAACCAGTCCTCGGACTTGAATCCACCCCGTTGAATTGAGGCGGACGAGAACTGAACTGGATTCTGTAGCCTCTCTCTACAGTGCGCAAGACCCACTGAGATACATTTGGCAGGATTCCACGCTGCAAAATAGTCTCCTAAAGGAACCAGTCTCTCGAGACTGGCCTCTGGTGTAATCAGAGCGGCTAGTCCAGAGACCCCCGAAGGGGTGGCGAGCATCTCAGCTCCGCTACGGTTCTGGGCGGAAAAGACTGAGATGTATGCTCGCTGGAGACCGCTGTGCCCCGGAACACCATATGTGGCAGGGTTAGCAGATCAATCTCCTGAGGGCACTGGGGGAGGACGAGCACCGTACGCTGCGGTGATCGTTGCTCTACCCCAGCGGGGCTACCCTCACAAGCCCTGGTCCACTCACATCAGGGCTTCTTGGCCAAAGACCTCTTCGCCTGATTGGCTGGAGGCACCCTTCTTACCGCCCCGACCCCGCTCCCGCGGAGGCGAGCTTGCCTATATGAGGAGCCAGCATGTGGCAGGGGCTGCTCTCACCCAGCAGCCCCGTGAGCTAGAGAGCGGCGAAGGAGAAACCGTTGGAACGCCGCCACCTGCCTCGGGGTGCCCGTCTACAACGGAGTCAACAGCGTCACCGAAAAGGCCGGAAGGCGACAGCGGGGCGTCCAGAAGGAAGACCCTGTTGCGGTCTTAAATATCCGACAGGGTCAACCAAAGATGCCTCTCCGCTGCCACCAGGGCTGCCATAGATCGCCTGATGACACGGGCGGTCTCCTTGGTGGTGCGGAGAGACAAATCAGCGGTTTGCAGCGTTTTCATACGAATGTCCTCCGCACTAAATCCCTCGCCCTCATCCAACTCCTTGAGCAGGTCAGCCGGGCATGCCCGCAACACCACCATGGTGTGCAGACATAAACCAGCCCGACCTGCTGCCGCGTACCCCTTGCCTTCAGAGATGACGCAGCGTCAGGGGACAGATAGCTTGCAAGCGTCTTTTGAACACGTGGCATCGCTCTGTAACCGCGCACACTCGTTCCCATCACATTACTGTAGTAATCGAATGAGGGGATGAAGAGGCGGGCCATGTTTTCCCCATGACCTCGACACCTCAGTGTGGAGGTCGGGGAAAAAAGGCAAGAGTCTGAAACTGCAGAAAACGCTCGTATAACCCTCTCTGCGGTTCGACATGACACTCCACAAGCTCCTCATATTGCTGGGTGAAAGAGGGGGTGCAACATGCTCAGTGTTTCCCGTGTCAACCTCCTCAGAGGAAGGCAAGAGAAACACAGAGGCCGCTGCCTGAGGAGAAGTATCCGCAAGGCAGGCTTCCGATCTCGGGGAGCGGTCATGGGATCTGACAGGTGAGGATGGAGATAGAGACACGCTTGTCTCCGATCCCTCCATCAGATCCCGCCGCGAACCCCACGAGCGCGACCTCCGCTCCGCCTCAGTGGAAGTGGGCCAGCGCCGCGGGGAACGCCAAAGAAAGTTTCTCCTGAAGTCCACGATCATCTCCACAGTTTTGAGTGTGTTCAGCTCCAGGTTGTTAAGACTGCACCATGCAGCCAGCTCCTTAACCTCCTGTCTGTAAGCAGACTCGTCACCATCCTGAATGAGGCCGATCAGTGTGGTGTCGTCTGCAAACTTCAGGAGCTTGACAGAGGGGTCTTTAGATGTGCAGTCGTTGGTGTAGAGGGAGAAGAGCAGTGGGGAGAGAACGCAGCCCTGAGGATCTCCAGTGCTGATGGTAAGAGTGCTGGATGTGGATTTACCAAGCTTTACTAACTGCTGTCTGTCTGTCAGGAAGCTGGTGGTCCACTGACAGACGGAGGTGGGGATGGAGAGCTGAGACTTATTCTGAAGTGTGTCCATGATGATGGTGTTAAAAACGGAGCTGAACAGTGTAACGTTACACAAACAGGCAAGCATTATTCTCTATCGTTTAACCCAAGGAGTCAAATAGCATAGAATGGATGATTTGAAAAGGGACTACACTGACAATCAAACTATGAATAATAAGGCTTTGATAAATAGAATTGAGGAATACGCTCAAAACTATTCTTTATCCACCGATTTATTTCCCTTTGAATCACTGAAGTTTAGCTTCGTTCGGCTAACAGTGACTGGGATTCCCTGGCAGGGAGTATAGCTATTGAATGACACACACTGGAACACAATAATATCAATTCAGCTATAAAACAAGGCATTACTGAAAAGAGGAATATACACAATTTCAACCTTATTGCACGATCTCAGATGTTAACTTTAAGTTCCCTTACTGCAGTTTGAGAGGCAGACTCCAGTTACAGCCTTCTCTGCGTTCATTCATTCATTCATTCATTCAAGTGCGCGCTGCTGACGTCACGTCACACACGCTAGTCTCGGCTCAGAAGCTTCTCATCTTTCGTCAGCAGCAATAGAGAAGATTAAATAACGTGGTTTATGCCCAAAATTTAGATTAATCTGCCCAAGGTTCTCCACCAATACAATGTAAGGTAATATGTAATTTAAAGGGAAACTCAAAGAGAATCATTTATGATTTTATAGGGAATTTGAACAGTTTCACGGCTGGTCACTGAGTCGGCAGCGATTCACTGAACAAGCCGTATAACATCAACTCTGCACTGGATATTAAAATCCAAAATATAGTGAAAATACTATTAAATAGCACAGTAACAAGATCTGCATTTTAATTGTCAGTTTCCATAATAGTGAGTGTACAGCTTGTATAACAGTGTACATTTGCTGTGCCCTCAAAATAACTCAACACACAGCCATTAATGTCTAAACCGCTGGCCACAATAGTGAGTACACCCCTAAGTGAAAATGTCCAAATTGGGCACAAAGTGCCAATGTTTTGTGTGGCCACCATTATTTTCCAGCACTGCCTTAACCCTCTTGGGCATGGAGTTCACCGGAGCTTCACAGGTTGCCACTGGAGTCCTCTTCCACTCCTCCATGACGACATCACGGAGCTGGTGGATGTTAGAGACCTTGCACTCCTCCATCCTCCATTTGAGGATGCCCCACAGATGCTCAATAGGGTTTTGGTCTGGAGACATGCTTGGCCAGTCCATCACCTTTACCCTCGGCGTCTTGGAGGTGTGTTTGGGGTCGTTATCATGTTGGAATACTGCCCTGTAGCCCAGTCTCCGAAGGGAAGGGATCATGCTCTGCTTCAGTATGTCACAGTACTTGTTAGCATTCATGGTTCCCTCAATGAACTGTAGCTCACCAGTGCTGGCAGCACTCATGCAGCCCCAGACCATGACACTCCCACCACCAAGCTTGACTGTAGGCAAGACACACTTGTCTTTGTACTCCTCGCCTGGTTGCCGCAGCACACGCTTGACACCATCTGAACCAAATAAGTTTATCTTGGTCTCATCAGACCACAGGGCATGGTTCCAGTAATCCATGTCCTTAGTCTGCTTGTCTTCAGCAAACTGTTTGCGGGCTTTCTTGTGCATCATCTTTAGAAGAGGCTTCCTTCTGGGACGACAGCCCAGACCAATTTGATGCAGTGTGCGGCGTATGGTCTGAGCACTGACAGGCTGACCCCCACCCCTTCGACCTCTGCAGCAATGCTGGCAGCACTCATACGTCTATTTCCCAAACACAATCTCTGGATATGACGCTGAGCACGTGCACTCAACTTCTTTGGTCGACCATGACGAGGCCTGTTCTGAGTGGAATGTGTCCTGTTAAACCGCTCTATGTATGCAGCTCAGTTTCTGGGTCTTGGCAATCTTCTTATAGCCTATGCCATCTTTATGTAGAGCAACAATTCTTTTTTTCAGATCCTCAGAGAGTTCTTTGCCATGAGGTGCCATGTTGAACTTCAAGTGACCAGTATGAGAGAGTGAGAGCGATAACACCAAATTTAACACACCTGCTCCCCATTCACACCTGAGACCTTGTAACACTAACGAGCCATATGACACGGGGAGAGAAAATGTCTAATTGGGCCCAATTTGGACATTTTCACTTAGGGGTGTACTCACTTTTGTGGCCAGCGGTTTAGACATTAATGGCTGTGTGTTGAGTTATTTTGAGGGGACAGCAAATTTACACTGTTATACAAGCTGTACACTCACTACTTTACATTGTAGCAAAGTGTCATTTCTTCAGTGTTGTCACATGAAAAGATATAATAAAATATTTACAAAAATGTGAGGGGTGTACTCACTTCTGTGAGATACTGCACATAGTAGTTAAGGCCACCTAACGTAAAGTGGGACCATTAATTTTATAACATGCAATTATTGTGTACTTCCTTAATTTTAAAACATACCTGCATGTAATTGTATTTTTTAAAGGGTTCCTATTCCAGAGTCCACTCCAAAGGGATTTATTCTACATATCAGAAAGTACTTCTAAACTTTCTAAACTCCTTCAAATGCCTCAATTGCAGTCCTGAATTTTCTTTTGGGAACATACATGTCTGTGTTTATGTAAACTTTGTGTGTTTTTGACAGTTGACACAAAATAGCTGGCTTTCTGGGGAAAAAAAGGTTATGTTTGTTGTTCCATAGCAGATACGTAACTGCCATACACTAGCCATAAAGCCACAGCCCTCCTCTGGAAAGGGGTGGGGAACAGCAGCAGGTTATTGCATTTAAAGACTCACACATGAAGACAGCACGCTTTTACTTCCACATAAAAAGAGGTATTAACAGCATGGAATATTAGATGTTCTGTGGTGATGTAGATGCTATACATCTTGTGAACAGGGTAAATATAGAACCCCTTTAATTTCTGTAGTTATGTCTATTTTATAATTAAACTTGACCCTACCCCTTAAACCACTCGTACCTAACTATTCCACAAAACCCGTCCCTATTTTTAACTGTATCACACATCTATAGCAGCAAAACTGTTTTGTAATTCAGGAACACACAAATTGCATTTACTGTAATAACAATACATTTTTAACATAATATTAGTTAATGACACATTTTACACAAAAACACAATTTATTATTGTATAATAGTTTTTTTTTTAAATAGCACCAAACATTGTCCCCCATTGAATGTGCCTTTATGCAGTTGTATGGATTCCATTGCAAAACAAGAAATCCACATCCAGGCACTCACATAGCAAGCGAAGTACAAAAACTTTTATTAGACAGAACTACATATTAAAAAACATCAATGCGCGTCAGCCCAAGAAGGCCTTCATCAGGGTGTAAGACACTTCACTTACTATGTGAGTGCCTGCATGTGGATTTTTTGTTTTGCAACGGAATCCACTTTTTGTTTTTTGTTTTTGACTTTTGTTCACGCTCTGAAGTACCCATAGTCTCGCTTGTGATCACTTGACTTGCCCCTGTTCTAGATAATTTTCTTCTTTGAGTAAATGATGTTTATCTGAAAGTGTAAGAATGCAAACAGGTTTTCTGTAAGGGGCAGGTTGGAGTTGGGTTAGAGGATAGAATATATTGTTTGGTCAGTAAAAAAGTAATAGAAGTCTATGGAAAGTCCCCACAATTCACAGAAACAAATGTGTGTGTGTGTGTTTTAATGCCGTGAATGACTTGTTTTCTGTTTAAAGCTGTTTTGATTTTTTTCTATGTTGCAAAAGCTCATTAACAAGCATCAATGCATCCTTAATAATGATATGAGGAGAGATATAACTATTTTCACTCGTAGACTTTATAGAAAGTTCATGTTATTTGTAAGCTATCTATTTGCATTCATAGTGTCTATAGTTGAAAAAATTGCATTATAATACAACATGGAAAATCTGGTTCCTGTCCAGAATATCCTTTCTTAGAAATCTGTGTCAGTAAGTGACACTGTTTGTGTAATGTGAGACTTGTGTGACATATCTATATTATTGTCAGATATGCAAAAGCATTTAAATTGATGCAGGAACTGGGTTAAGCAAATTGAATGTAAATGTAAAATATATGCGAATAACCTTTCTGTTTTAAGGTCACTGTTTCCTTAATTCCAGTATGATTTTATGAAACCACAGATATTTTTGCTGTTTTTTGCCTAGTCCATTGGAAATCTATGAACTGATGTTTTCCGCATTTTCAGAATTAAGGGAAGCCATTAACTGTTTTTTATACACAAAATGTGATGTAACACCATAGTAATCGCATTAACTTTCATAAGTGAGAAATCTTTGTGACTCTGATTCAACTATAAAACCACTCCTGAGAGTTTGATTTAATCTGTAAATTTATGTATGAGGAGATGTTTGTGGTGTAATGCTCTACTTAGTAACTGATTGACATATTCTTCGTGAGTTTAGATATGGAAATAGGCATTTGAATCAGTGAATAGAGTGGTTTAAGCAAATAACAATGTGTTTTAAGCAAATTAAGAGTACTATATGAGTCTCACTTCTCTCAAACGGCTAGCCACTTCACATACCTGTTTCATGACCAGCGGTTCATCTAAAACCATGCTTCTCATAAGAATTTGCGTTTTCCTTTTGTGTTTTACCAGTTGTTCCTTTTTCAAAATTTCTTTGCCACATTCCACGTCTGACTTCAGCTTGGAGGGAGATTATGTATTGGGTGGCCTTTTTGCTTTACATGAAATTGACCAAGTGACACCCCTTTTCACCCCGGAGAACACTGAATGTATCAGGTAAGCAAAGACCTTTTACCAGTCTAGGGTTATCGCTACGCAGTATTTTAAATCAAAAAAGCATTTCATATTTCGAAACCGAATATTCAATTACATGATATTAACATCCTCATTGGTGTTTTTTAGGCACAGTACCTCTGCATCTGGCTATCAGATGTTGCAAGTGATGAGGTTTGCTATTGAGGAGATTAATAACTCCACCACCCTTCTACCCAATGTTTCTCTGGGCTATGAAATTTTTGACCATTGTTCTAACACAAAGAACTTCCGTTCAGTGTTAACTTTTATCTCAAAGAATGGCTCAATAAAACCTACAGAAAAATTAAACAACTATCAGCCTAAAGTGATTGCTTTAACAGGGCCATACGGAAGCACAAGGACTATTACACTCGCACCACTGATTACAATGGGCCTTATACCAATGGTAAATTTAATTTCTTTTTACAAAACAAAATATCAAGTTACTATATAATGCTACAGTAAATGAATTGTTTATAATATAGTGTTTTCTTCTCTTTCAAAGGTGAATTATGGAGCTTCTAGCTATGCATTAAGCAATAAACTTCAGTATCCTACTTTTGTAAGAACAATCCCTAGCAACAAAGACATGGTAGAGATGATTATTCACATCATACGTTGGTTTGGATGGAACTGGGTTGCCTTTCTTGGTAGCCAAGACAATTACAGTTCAGATGGACTAAAGCTGTTTAACAAGTATATCAGCAATACTGGCATTTGTTTGGCCTATCAAGAGGGTCTGAGCCTAAATGCAAACTATAGTCAAACGCTTAAAAAGATCGATATGCTCAACATCAATGTCATTGTTGTTTTTGCTGTGCCACAATATGCAGTAAACATAATCAAAACAGCTATAGCGAACAACATCCGAGAGAAAGTATGGATTGCGAGTGAAACCTGGGCTATGAATCAACAGCTTCCAAGAGAGCCAGGAATTGGGAAAATTGGAAAAGTCATTGGCATTACGGATAGATTGTTGTCTTTGCCTGGATTTGATGACTTTGTCTATAAAGACAGGAGAACAATTAATACCTACAGCGCTGAGAGTAACGTCCAGAGTAAGAGTAAGGCATGTAATCAAGTTTGTGATTACTGCCCATTGTTGACCGCAGAAGAGATTATAAACGAGAATCCCTCATTCTCCTTCTCCATCTATGCTGCCATGTATACCATAGCTCATGCATTACATAATGTTCTGCAGTGTGACATGAATGCATGCCCAAAAAACACAAAGGCCAAGCCATACATGGTAAGTGAATACATTTTAATTAATTATAAGATACTGCAATGTTTTGATTAATTAGATAATTAATAAGTATATTATATTATCATTTATAGTATTATTATTAAATAGATGTATAAATAAATATTTAAATTATTATATTATTATATAAATATAATATTTATGCTATGCATGTTATAATATTATTATTTATTAATTATTTGTATTTTTTATTTGAACACACTTCACCATAGCTTATGAGAGAAATGAAGAAGTTGGATTTTCCACTTAACGACCGCCAGGTGAAATACGATGAAAATTATGATACAACCATCAGTTTTGCAGTTGTGCACTGGCGCACTGACGTGAATCCTCCGCAGTTTGAGATGGTGGGCACATATGACACATACCCAAAAACTGCTTTTGCCATTGACAACTCTCTCCTGCCCTGGCTTACCAATGATTCTGTAAGTCATACTTATTTATTTTTGGTTAGCTTTTATCTAAACATTTACCTTAGTTTTTCTCAACCTGTTTGACATATTTCTACAAATGACAATACTCTCAAAACAATTAACACAGCTGTCTAGCAAAACAATTCATACTAATTATTCAGTTAACACAAAAAGCAAATACTGATGTCAAAACTTTCTCAGTTGATAACATATTCATACAAATGTATATTGAAAAAGCCCACTTATAAAGTTGACACAATAGAGAATTTTTGGTAACACTTTTGTATAGGGACCAATTCTCATTATTAACTAGTTGCTTATTAGCATGCCTATTATTAACATATGTGACCCAAGACCACAAAAACAGTCATAAGGGTAATTTTTCAAGATTGATATTTATACATCATCATTATACAAAGCCGAATAAATAAGCTTTCCATTGGTGTATGGTTTGTTCAGATAGGACAATATTTGGCCGAGATACAACTATTTGAAAATCGCCTTTAAAGCTGTCCAAATAAAGTTCTTAGGAATGCATATTACTAATCAAAAATTAAGTTTCATTATATTTACGGTAGGAAATTTACAAAATATCTTTCTGGAACATGATCTTTACTTAATATCCTAATGGTTTTTGGCATAAAAGATCATTTTGACCCATACAATGTATTTTTGGCTATTGCTACAAATATACCCCAGCGACTTAAGGTCCAGGGTCAGATATTGGCTGTTTATTAGTGCTGATAAAGCACATATCTGCATGACCATATGCTACATCCCTAATCCTACCCAATACCCAAACTTAACAACTACCTTACTAACTATTAATAAGAAGCAAATTAGGAGTTTATTGAGGCAAAAGTCAAAGTTAATTGTTTGTTAATGCCGAGAATTGGAACTTAAAATAAAGAGTGAGTTATCTTTTACCTCATCTTTCCCCAATACTTTCAGTGCTCAGTCTTGAAAGTGAAGGGGGAAATCTTCCTCTTTCCTCTTCACAGATTCCTTCATTCACACTTTAGTTTAGGGATCAATTCTCACTATTAACTTAGATTTTTGCCACAATAAACTCCTATTTTGCTGCTTAATAATAGTTAGTGAGGTAGTTGTTAAGTTTAGCTACGGGGTAGGATTAGGGATGCAGAATATGGTCATGCAGAATAAGACATTAATATGTGCTTTACAAGTACTAATAAACAGCCAATATGCTATATGCATGTAAATAAGCAACTAGTTAATTGTGACAACTGGTCCTTAAAATAAAGTCTTACCTTACACTACACACAGAGACTTCTCTGCCTTTTCCGCTCATTTATTACATTTGATCTTGGTTATCTCAGATAATCCCCTTTATGCAAAGCAAATGCAAAGTAAATTCCTTACTCATGCATAAGATATCAATTTGATGCCAGTGGAATAATGAAGTTGGCTTTAGTTTAGTTGTCTGTTAGCTTTTTGTATTTTGTATTGTTAAAAGCGCTATATAAATAAAGGTTAGCAGGTCTGATAAATTTGTGTGTAGTGTTTATGTAATTAGAATTTTTTCTAAATTACATAGTGTTCAGGCTGTGTTAATTGTTTGAGAACACTGATCTTAGTTACAAAAACTGTAAATATAATACCATATTTTCCATTCCTTAAAGGTTCCTTTCTCAAACTGCTCTATTGAGTGTAAGCCAGGATATTCAAGGCAACCTGAAGGTTTTCATAGTTGCTGTTTTACATGTAAAAAATGCCCACGTAACAGCTATGTGGATTATTCACGTAAGTACCTTAGCTCAATGACACCTTGGTATTTAAGCATCTTCAGTCAATTCTATCACCAATACTTTACTGGAATTAGGATACTTTTTGAAATGTGAAAACAAAATATTTTCCCACACGTATTTAATATTATCATGGCTCTTGGTTAAAACGTTATTACTTAACATTCATATTATTGTTTTTGTTTGTTTGTTTGTTTGTTTTTGTTTTTTTACAGGGGACCCATATACCTGTTTTTCCTGTTTAGAGAGCGAATGGTCTGATGAGGGCAGTACGACATGTAAAATACGGATTGTTGTCTATCTTGAGTTTGCAGAAATGTCCTCTGTCATTGTCATGTTTTCTACCACATTCCTAATTATTCTCCTTATTGCCATACTTTGCCTTTTTGCCTACAACTTCAACACGCCTGTGGTAAAGTCTGCTGGAGGCAGCATGTGTCTCCTCATGTTAATGTGTTTGATTATGTCTAGCATAAGTGTGTTCTTTTTCTTTGGAAAACCCACATTTGTATTTTGCCTCCTGAGAAATGCCATATTTGCATTTTTCTTCACTATCTGTATTTCCTGTTTGACTGTCCGTTCCTTTCAAATTATTTGTGTTTTTAAAATGGCTGCTCAGTTTCCAAAGCTACACAGCCTTTGGGTAAAGCACAACGGACAGTGGCTCTTCATTGCATTTTCTTCTTTCATTCATTTCATTTCTTGTGTGATATGGATGACTGTCTCTCCTGACAAACCCATTGCTGACTCCTGGACTTTTAAAGACCAAATTATGCTCATGTGTGAAATGGGGAACGCAATAACCTTCACCATAGTCGTGTTTATAAGTTGGTTTCTTGGATTCCTGTGTCTCATATTTTCTTACATGGGAAGAGATCTGCCTAAAAATTACAATGAGGCCAAATCAATAACCTTCTGTTTAATTTTGTACTATCTGAGCTGGATTGTATATTTCACAGCATACCTCTCTGTCAAAAGCAAGTACATCATGCTTCTGAATGCAATGGCCCAGATATCTAGTATATACGGAATTCTCTTCAGTTATTTCATACCAAAATCTTTCATCATGATATTCCAACCGCAAAAGAACACTGCTGCATACTTTCAAACATCTATTCAGAATTACACCCAAACCATTAGCAGGACATAGATGACAACAACAAAGACGCATTTAAAGTCAATCCATCCAAAGGAATTGCAGTTCACTTTAGTTGGAGGATGCTTGTGTTTTTAAAGCCCAATTGTAGACATTTGACAGATAACATTATTTGACTCTCTACGCACCTTGTAAACATTAGCATATAAGAACTTCCATGTATGTGGTTAAATTTGTTGCTCAAGGTCAGATTGTTGATAGAGTAATCTTAACTCTTAAACACTTTTGGTGGCTTAGATTCTTCACTATTATGCTGCTACTGTCTTAAAGAAACGCCTAAAGTAACAATAGTTGGTTACACTTTAGAATAGGGAACACTTATTCACTATTAACAACAACTTTTCCCTCAATAAATTCCTAATTTGCTGTTTATTAATAGTTAGGTTTAGGTATTGGGTAGGATTAGGGATGTAGAATAAGGTCATGTAGAATAAGGCATTAATATGTGCTTAATTACTACTTATAAATGGCTAATATTCTAGTAATATGCATGCTAATAAG
Organism: Barbus barbus; assembly: GCF_936440315.1. Lineage (NCBI taxonomy): Eukaryota > Metazoa > Chordata > Actinopteri > Cypriniformes > Cyprinidae > Barbus > Barbus barbus. The sequence goes on from NC_136757.1 coordinate 3,538,353, forward strand.
CAACTACTTAAGAGACCCTAAAATAAAGTGTTACCCAATAGTTTCACTTTAGCAAAGTCAAATATACTTCTGTACATCCAAGTACATTGATATGTAAATGTATTTGTATACTTAACATGAAATAAAAATATTTCAAATATGTATTTTTCACTAGGGTGTGCAGTTAGTTTCCAGGAAGCACACATGAGGCAGTCTGTCCATGGCATCAAAGTTCCATATCACTTCGCCAAATGATTTCTGTTATGTTTCAAAGGTCCTTACAGCCTGCAACAGCAGATGAAAGAAAATGATCCACAAATACACTAACCAAACAAATCTGACCAACAATAGGACATATATATATATATATATATATATATTTTTTTTTTTTACCTTTTTTGGTTTTTCCAGTTGTTTACACACTAAAACTGAAACACACAGTTCTCTACATTAGACACTACATTCAAAGTTCAGTTCTCTTTAGCCCCTTTTGAAAGCAATGCTAATCACAATGCCAAGTTCCTCACACCAATTGGTTGCATTTACTCCTCTCAGATATCAATAGAAGGCTGGCTAGTTGCTGAATTGTTTACTTAGAAATCAGAGTTTTAACACTATAAAAGCTTTCGTTTTTTGAAATGTTGTAGTGGATAGAAGCAAAAAAGAATGGCAACTTCTTCTCACACCACAAAAAATTTGCTCTTAGATAAAACAACACAACCTCTAGTGGACAACAGGAAGGATATCATTAACATAGCGAAAATGCTTTGTTTTTGCATGAATAAATGGTTCACCCTTAAGGTTCACAAGTAACTAATATTGTTTTTTTTCCCCCAAAATAAAGTTGGATTATTTTATATTGATAAACAAAAGACATCAACTTTTAATCTTTGCTGTGCATAGGAATCATGAACATTTGCTCTGGTAAGTCATGTCAAGTCAAATCACCATTATTTATAAAGCGCTTTTTACAATGCAGATTGTGTGAAAGCAGCTTTACAGTATTAAACAGATAAATAGTGTGTCAAAATAGTGTTCTGTTCTCCTCTGGCCAGATGAAACCAGAGGTTTAATTCTAGGCTGCAACAAAGTCAGATTGTGCAGAGGACTCATCTGGTTCCCATGGTCTTATGCCGATGGCCGTATAGGTGATGAGGTCTTCGGAGGGGATCTGTCACCTAGTTGGCATGGTCTCCACTGACATTCAGGACTGTAGACGTCATCTCTAGGTGCTGATCCACCATCTGGGCTGGATACAGACTGGATCTGGTGGCTACGGTGACCTCGGAAAAACAAAAAAACAGACTATTATTAGAGTAGATTTTTTATTTTTTATTTATTTAGTTTGACAGGGACATTGTACATTAATAAAAACATTCCTGTAAATGTACCAGAATTAGCCAAAGGCCATTAGCCATTAGCCATTAGATGCACTTCTTCTAACGATGTAACAAGTACATTGGGTGTTATGGGAAGTGTTCCCGGTTCCAGTTGACCTAATTCATGCAGCCTAACAGTCCTTTAACGGATCTGATTTTTAAAAATGTGTTAGTGTGTTATGTGTAAGCCAGGATAAAGAGATGGGTTTTTAATCTAGATTTAAAGCAAGAAAATTTACATTAATCATGAGAAATAGATGAGAAAACCATAAATACAATAATCTTTTTTTTGTCTATTTTTGAGGGATTTACAAGCCTGCTTCGACTGCACTGATTGGAGTGTTTTTGAAGCTGCGGCCAATGATCTATACAAACTCACTGAGTCTTTAACATCCTATATCAGTCTCTGTGAGAACATGTTCATTCCTACCAGGACTCATTTAACCCTCAAAGCACGAGACTTTTAGGAGATATCACATTTGTGTCATTTGGATATTCAGAGGCTCCATAGTATAAATGATTAAGTCATAACATTTTGACAACATTGATTCGTCATGCATTTCATCCCTCTGAGCCAAACAGGAACAATTGTTGACACTTATTCCCACCCCCCATGCCCAGGTTGGTTCAAACGGTCCCATATTCAACCAATAAACATAGGTTTTGGTCTTTTGAACCACCATTTACGATGTTTCATTGGAAATTTGAACAAACGCAAAGTGAAAGCATGAAAACAAACACAAAATAACACATTTGCACGAGAGAATTCTCTGAAAAAGCACAGAAAAACACACGAGTGAGTACTTTGACATAAAACAAACCAAAAACAAGGATGAAACCGCGGTACATATCGGATAAAGATTCTGAGGCAGAGTACCGCCAATGGATCGCTCCATTTATATTATGTATATTATGTAAACAATAATTATACAGTTCATAAAGATCATTTTCACTATTTTTTTCTGTTGCACTCTGTATATTTCTCACTCATTTTGTGTGTAGTTTGTGAATCATTGCATTGCTTGTATTGTTGTAGAAGAATTTGTGCAATTGTTTTCACTATTAGCTGCACGGTTTGTGTTTGTTGTTGTTCATACTCAGATTGAAAATATATTTCTCTGAAAAAAATCACTTTTTACTGTGTTTTGTTAATACATAACATGTGTTCCATTTTCTTTACTCCCTAAACGTTTTTATATAGATATTGATACATCTATATTGTTAGTAAACTATACAGACCTGTTCCTCTTCAGGAACTCGAGTTGCGTCCAAGAACGCAAGGGGAACGCCTCCAGCGTGACCGCGCTCTGATACAAGTGTAATCTGTCCAATGGATGGGCGAGACGTCACAGGCGGATGACGTAATGGCCAGGAAGCATAAAAGCACGTACGGTGGAAGCGATGTCAGCTTTTGTCATTCAGCAACCGCTACTCTGTGTGTGTCTGTCGATCTGTGTTGTGAGTCTTATTTAGTGTTGTTTGTACCTACACACTTGAAATATGCTCCACAATGTCTAAAAGTGCAAAGAAAACTAAGCACTTGGGTGAGAGCAGATCGTATTACAGGCTGTGTGTTCTTCACTGCTGGGGATACACACAGTCCGTGTGTGGTCTGCTTGAGAGCAGAGCACGCAGAGTCAGTTCTCGAGGGAGCTGACTGCCCACTTTGTGAGCGTTTGTCACTGCGTACACTTGCTCTCAAAGGGCTCTCTGTGATGAGGGAGCTTTCACCAGCGTTCCTCGCGGTGCTGGCCCTGCTTTCGCCAAGGCGGAACGGCGGCTGCGCTCGTGGGAATCGCAGATGGATCAGGCGAGCCCCTATCTTCTTCCTTTCCCATCAGATCCAGCGCCCACTCTCCGGGATCGGAAGCCCGCCACGCGGTTTCTTCCCCCCAGAGAGAGAGGGCTCGACGCTCCACCTGTCTTCTTCCAAGGAGGTGGACGTGAAGGACGTCGATGAGCTTTGTAAGTTACTTTATTTTCACAAGCATATTATGAATGAGGATATCATTATAGCAGTGTTCCTGCATAGATACGGAGTTCGCGCCGTCAGCTCTAAAATGGGGCTGATTGTGCTTCTACCCACCTTATGATCTCGAGTTCTGGTTGCAGACGGGTTCGCCCTATCTCCACCTGCATTCCCCAGATCTAGCTTTCTCGCTCGGGGCTGGAAGCCCGCGGTGCGGTTCTTCCCCCTTTGAGTGAGAGCTCGCTGTTGCAGCGCGCGTTGTCGTTGCCGTGTTTACTTGTCTGGTTGTTTTTCTGCATTTAATTTTGAGGAATTAAATCGTCTTTTCATCTAACTAGGGGAAGTTAGATGTTTATATGCATATATATATGTATATACATCTACATATATGTGTGTGTATAGGAGCCTCTTGGGATTTTCACGAGTGAGACCACGATGTTTACCTCTCTTCCTCTGAGGGGGTTGAGGTGGTCAGCAGGGGCTGCTGGGCAGAGCAGCCCCAACCGTGTTCCAGCTCCTCATTAAAGGAGCATAACTTCTCGTACTCCCCAGAATGTTGGAGTCAGAGTGGCGCTCCTGGGCCAAAGGCTTCTAGCAGAAGGCGGATCTGCGGACCACCACTTTTGCAGGATAGTCTTTGGCTAAAACATCCTGCTGCCTATGGCCCAGGACTTCTGAGGGCCGGCCCCTCTGGGGAAGAGCAGCGTACACCACAGTACACGGTGCCCGTCTCTCCTCAGTGCCCTCAGGAGATCGGTCTGCCAACCCTTCCACGTACGGTGTTCCAGGGTGCAGCGATCTCCAGCGAGCACACATCTCAGTTTCTTCCGCCCGGAAACGTAGCGGAGCTAAGATGCTCGCCACCCCTTCGGGGGTCTCTAGAGCAGCTAGTTCGGCCGTCTTCTGTTGTTCCAGGACACCGAGCTAGCCGCTCTGGTTACACCAGAGACCAGTCTCCAGAGACTGGTTCCCTTAGTAGGCACCTGGCGGTGTGGGAGCCCCTGCCAAGCGTGTCTCATTGGGCCCTGCCTTGCAGGCTCTGGTTCTACCAGTCTAGTCTTCCTAGAATATGACGCGGGTCTGAGAACAGTCGCTTCAATAGGAGACTTCGGCTGAGGCAGTCCTGGTGTCTATGGCCCAGGACTTATGAGGCCAGTCTCAAGAGACTAGTTCCCTTAGTAGGCTATTTGGCAGCGTGGAAACTACTGTCAAATGTGTCTCAGTGGGTCCTGCACACTGTAGAGAGAGGCTACAGAATCCAGTTCGGTTCTCCTCCGCCTCGATTCAACGGGGTGAATCCCACTCTGGTGGGCCCCGGGCAGGCTCTGGTAATGGAACGAGAAGTAGAAGTAGATACTCTCTTGAGGGAGGAGGCCATTGAGGTGGTCCCTCCTCACGAAAGAGAGTCTGGGTTCTACAGCCGGTACTTCATAGTTCCGAAGAAAGATGGGATATCTCCATCCTTCCCACTCACAGGGAGTTCCTGAGGTTTGCTTTCGGGGGGTGAAGCTCACCAGTATCGGGTTCTTCCCTTCGGCCTAGCACTCTCACCCACCACTTTTATGAAGTGTGTGTATGCCGCATTAGCTCCGTTGCGGCTACAAGGCACCCGCATACTCAGTTACATCGACAATTGGTTGATTCTCGCTCAATCAGAGCAAATGGCGGCTCAACACTGAGATGTTGTTCTCGCTCACATGAAAATGTTGGGGTTATGACTGAATGCCAAGAAGAGTGTGCTTTCTCCATTACAGAGAACCATTTATCTTGGTGTGAAGTGGGATTCGACCACGATGCAGGCACGTATGTCCCCTGCTTGGATCGAGTCGATCCTCACGGCAGTCAGGAGAGTGAAAGCAGACCAGTCACTCACTGAAGCAGTTTCAGAGATTGCTGGGTCTGATGGCAGCTGCATACAATGTGATACCTATTGGCCTTCTATACATGAGACCCCTACAGTGGTGGCTCAAGACCAAGGGGTTCTCCCCGAGGGGAAACCCACTTCGCATGATCAAGGTAATGCGGCGGTGCCTACGTGCCTTAGACATGTGGAGACAACCTTGGTTCTTGTCTCAGGGCCTGGTGTTGGGAGCTCCGTGTAGCCATGTAACACTAGCGACGGACACGTCCCTCACCGGTTGGGGTGCGGTCATGAGTCAAGTCAAGTCAAGTCAAGTCAAGTCACCTTTATTTATATAGCGCTTTTAACAATACAGATTGTATCAAAGCAACTTTCAAATATCAGAATAGGAAAATAGTGTCAATAATGTAAAATGACAAGATTAAACACTCAATTTTCAGTTAAAGGCATTTCATTATTGCATTCAATGATGTCATTGTTCAGCTCAGCTCAGTTCAGTTTAAATAGTATCTGTGCAATCATGTAGACGATATCGCTGGAAAACTAAGATATCCCCAACTAAGCAAGCCAGATGTGACAGCGGCAAGGAACCAAAACTCCATCAGTGACAGAATGGAGGAAAACAACCTTGGGAGAAACCAGGCTCAGTCGGGGGGCCAGTTCTCCTCTGGCCAGACGAAACCCGCAGTTCAATTTCAACTGCAGCAAAGTCAGACTTTGTAAAGGACTCATTTGGTTCCCGTGGTCTTGCCCCGATGGCTGTCTAGGTGATGAGGTCCTCACTGGGGATCTATCTCTGGGGTTCATCTAGGTGTCTTGATCTCCGCTGACATTCAGAACTGTAGAGGTAGTCTCTAGGTGCTGATCCACCATCTGATCTGGATACGGACCGGATCAGGTGGCAAAGGTGATCTCGGAATAAGAAAGAAACAGACTAATATTAGCATAGATGCCATTCTTCTTACGATGTAACAAGTACATTGGGTGTTATGGGAAGTGTTCCCGGTTCTGGTTGACCTAATTAAGGCAGCCTAACAATCCCTTAACGGATTTGAATATTAGAAGCGTATTACTGTGTTATGTGTAAGCCAGGTTAAAGAGATGGGTCTTTAATCTAGATTTGAACTGACAGAGTGTGTCTGCCTCAGTGTTAGGTAGATTGTTCCAGAGTTTTGGTGCTAAATAGGAAAAGGTTCTGCCGCCCGCAGTTGATTTTTGTTGAGTTTTCAGAATGTAGTGGACGTGAAGGACTATAATGCGATAAGAGCTCGTTCAAGTATTGAGGAGCTAAACCATTCAGGGCTTTATAAGTAATTAACAAGATTATAAAATCTATACGATGTTTAGTAGGGAGCCAGTGCAGTGTTGTCAGAACCGGGCTAATGTGGTCATACTTCCTGGTTCTAGTAAGAACTCTAGCTGCTGCATTTTGGACCATCTGTATTTTGTTTATTAAGCGTGCAGAACAACCACCCAATAAAGCATTAGAATAATCTAACCTTGAGGTCATAAATGCATGAATTAACATTTCTGCATTTGACTTTGAGAGCATAGGTCTCAATTTAGATATATTTTTAAGATGAAAAAATGCAGTTTTACAAATAGCACACCTAGGTTCCTAACTGATGACGAAGAATTTACAGAGTAGCCATCAAGTATTATACGGTGATCTAGGTTATTACATGCAAAAGTTTTTGGTCCAATAATTAACACAGTTTTTTCAGAATTTAGCTGTAAGAAATTGCTAGTCATTCAGTTTTTGATGTCAACTATACATTCCGTTAGTTTGGCAAATTGGTAAGTTTCATCAGGTCGCAAAGAAATATAGAGCTGGGTATCATCTGCATAACAGTGAAAGCTAACACCATGTTTCCTAATGATATCTCCCAAGGGTAACATGTAAAGCGTGAAAAGTAAGCGGCGAAGTACTGAGCCTTGAGGTTCTCCATATTGTACTTGTGATTGGTATAATACCTCTTCATTTACTGCCACAAATTGATGGCGGTCAGATAAGTACGATTTGATCCATGCCAGTGCACTTCCTCTAATGCCAACATAATTTTCTAGTCTATTTAAAAGAATGTTGTGGTCGATAGTGTCAAACGCGGCGCTAAGATCCAGTAGCACTAATAGAGAGATACAACCACGATCAGATGATAAAAGCAGGTCGTTTGTAACTCTAATGAGAGCAGTTTCAGTACTATGATATGGTCTAAAACCTGACTGGAAATCCTCACATATATAATTTTTCTCTAAGAAGGAACATAGTTGTGATGATACTACCTTTTCTAATATCTTTGACAGAAAATGGAGATTCGAGATCGGTCTGTAATTAATTAATTCTTTGGGGTCAATTTGTGGTTTTTTAATGAGAGGCTTAATAACAGCCAGTTTGAACGTTTTTGGGACATATCCTAATGACAATGATGAGTTAATAATATTCAGAAGGGGATCTATTACTTCTGGAAGCACCTCTTTTAGGAGGTTAGATGGAACAGGGTCTAAAATACAGGTTGTTAGTTTAGATGGTTTAACAGGTTTATACAATTCTTCATTTCCAATACAAGAGAATGAGTGGAATTGTTCCTCAGGGGATCTATAGTGCACTATCTGATGCAATACTGTGGCTGACAGCTGCATGGTTACAATTTTATCTCTAATACTTTCGATCTTGGAAGTAAAGTAGTTCATAAAGTCATTACTACTGTTGTTCTGAGCTATTGGATATGCTGAGGAATTGAGTTAAGTCAGGAAGATTATTTATAAAGTAGTCTTTTGTGGTAGAAGTGATGGTTCTACCATATTTGTAACAAGGAGTTGGCTTTACAGCTTTAGCTATATGGAATATACACAAAACTAGATAATGATCTGAGATATCATCGCTCTGCTCCAATATTTCAACACCATTGACATCAATTGAGACTTTATCTGCAGCCAGCACTACCTCAGATAGAAAATCAGCAAATTATTTAATAAAGTCTGTATGGTGCCCTGGTGGCCTGTATACAGTAGCCAGTTCAAACATTGCAGGGGATTTATCATTAACACTTGTTTCTTTGGATAACGTTATATGAAGCACCATTACTTCGAAAGAATTATACTTGAAGCCCGACCTCTGAGAAATACTGAAAATATTGCTATAAATTGTGGCAACACCTCCCCCTTTACCTTTTGGACGCGGTTCATATTTGTAACTGTAATCTTGGAGGTTACACTCATTTAAAGAAATGTAGTCATCTGGTTTTAGCCAGGTTTCTGTCAAACAAAGCACATCTAGTTTATGGTCAGTGATTATATCATTTACAAAAAGTGCTTTTGTAGAAAGGGATCTAATATTCAATAAGCCAAGCTTTATCATTTGTTTATCTGTATTACATCTGTTTTTTATTTGTTGAACATCAATTAAATTGTTACTCTTACTTTGGTTTGGATGTTTTCTGTATTTTCTAGTTCGGGGAACAGACACAGTCTCTATAGTATGATATCTAGGTGAAAGAGTCTCTATGTGCTGAGAATTAACTGACTTCTGTGACGTGAGGCGGCTAGCAGACGGTTGGTTTAGCCAATCTGTCTGCTTCCTGACCTAGGCAACAGTTAGTCAAGTACGAACTCAAGACTATGTGCCATATTTCTAGAGAGAAGAGCGGCACCACCCCAAGAGGGATGAAGACCATCTCTTTTCAACAGGTCAGGTCTGCCCCAAAAATTCTTCCAATTGTCTATGAAACCTGTTATTCTGCGGACCTATGCTATTTCCACAACAATGCACCGAACTATGGTGCACTCTTAAAAATAAAGGTGCTTCAAAAGCGATGCCATAGAAGAACAATATTAGGTTCCACAAAGAACCATTCAGTCAAAGGTTCTCTAAAGAACCATCTCTTTCTTACCTTTTTATAATCTGAAGAACCTTCTTTCACCACAAATAACCTTTTGTGAAACAGAAAGCTTTTTCAGATATTAAAGGTTCTTTATGGAATCATTTAGACAAAAAGGTTCTTCTAAAGCATAGTGAAGCATCTTTATTTTTAAGAGTGGTTAATCAGCGAGTCATGTCAATATACAGGAAACCCCTGCATGGTTCATGACATCCTCACCTGTTCCCTCACATTGTCACAACTGTCACATATACCACATTGGTGGTGTAATGTGACAATTCTTCAGTGACAAATCTAAAATATTCTCAAATATGCAAAACCGTTTGCACCCATGCAGGAAATGGGTTAAGCAAATTTAAAAATGTAAAGTATATGCGAATAAGCTTCCTGACAGAAGGTCACCGCTCCCCTTTCAATAGCAGTGAATTTTCTCAAACAACAAATAATGATGATGTTTATCTCCCAGCCTGTTTGACATCTATGAATTTATAATAGTACTGTTCACCATATGTTTTCCTTTATTCCAACTAACAAGAACATTTGCCACCAATTTTAACTTGGCTTTTAACACCAATCTTGTCTTTTCAAAATTATGTGTACATTTTTAAGGACTGACAATTTCTTATGTTTAACAGAATTATTTTAACTGGATACACATACTGTAATTGACATGACAACTATACACCAGTTCACCCAAATAATATATACACATTTCATTACATTATAATTTAATGTAATTAATAATCAATTAATAATCAATTTGTATAATCATTCCTTTTCCATACAATATTGAATTTGTCTATGCATGTAATAAGTGTACAAATGTCACAAATACTGTTTCATTTTAAAATACAATGATCTGGTCATGGAAGAAGAGGTTATCCTGCCATTTGGATGTGGCCACATAATTTGATCTGTAAGACTGATTCTGGTTCCTTGACCAAACAGTGCACAAAGCACTCCCTCAAGAGTGACAAGATGACATTAGATTGTATGTTTTGCCTCAAGAAGAGTCAGGAAGAGTAGTATGTTTCAGGCCCAGTTTTTCTAATGGTATGAAATGGGAGTATAAAAGCAGAACCTTTCTTTCATGCACACAACTGTTACAGTTTTTTTGCGACTGTTTAGAAGCTGAAATTGGAACTTGAAACGCAATCACCAAAATCTGAAATTCATGTACCAAATGCCTAAACCAAGTCTGCAACCACAGTTAGTTTTCAATTTGATATCACACTATTTGCAAAACGCCACAAAACACAGTTCCCATCCTAAGGCAATTAACGGTCAATCATAATGCCAAGCGCATCACATCGATTGTTAAGATGCACTCCTCACAGGTGTAAATAGTAGTTGCTGAATCTTACACTTAGAAATTAGAGCTTCAGTATTATAAAAATACACAGATGAGCTTTCCTATTTTAGAGAAAAATGGAAATTAATGGTGAAGCAAGAAGCTAGTTTTGAAGGAATAAAAGTAAGACAAGGATGAGAGGATGACAATGAGAAAAGATAGTTGTCTTAGATAAGATCTGAGTTGGATGGAGCATCTTTATGAATGCCTTTGGACAGCATTAGCCAGCAAGGCATTCTCTATAACATTGCCAACCTCAGTCCCTACAACACTACCTTTCTCATCACATTTCTGGACACATCATCTTCATTTCAGTTAACCAGAGGAGCCCATGTTGCGAACTGGACAACTAGAACACTGTCTAACACTTGATGGCTGCTCTGTCAGTTCTTTGTGTCACGAATCAAGCCTCTGTGGCTACCTCTGATCACCATCAGAGGGCTCCGTCCCCTGAGTATTGACTCTTTTCCGGACTTCATTTCCCACAACCCCATGTGTGGGACTGATTACCTGCACACCTGCACCTCATTCACTGGACTGTTTAAGCAGCTCACCATGAAGGTATTTTTGGTGCAAAACAACGTTTGAGCGTCTGTGACAGCAGAATTTGTAGTTGTAGAGAATAGCCACACGTGTATCAGTAAATTTGAAGTCACAGACAAAAGTTGCAAACTTGTAGATTTTTTTCTCTCTCCCACAAATACAACACAACAGTTACATCTTCTCGAATCCTTCATTGCAGATACACAAATCCTATTCTACGAATCACAAATCAAGAAACTCGTAAGCTCACATGTTTTGCTACTATTGCTGCCGTGAATATGGCGCAAAACATATTCACACACCTGCATCAAAAATGTGAAGCCACGGGCGAATTTTGTGCATCCGCAAATCAGTATGTGAATTCTTGCAATGAGATTTGTAGAATGTTTTCTTACATATTTATTTTTTTCTTGGATGTTTTTTCTAGCACAAACACAAGTGCATATAACGACAACAGCGTGAATCTGCTGCTACGAGTCTCAAATGTGGTTTTAGCTTAAAAATGTTTCATGCACTCGGTCATTTTGCACCATATATCTGTGTGAAATATGGAGCAAAAGTGACTTGTGCATCTGTAGAGGCAACGGCGGGCATTCTTCAGAGATCAGAGAAGTTTGGCTAATCAGAAGAGCTCCACTGTATCCGGTTTTTGTTATTCTTTATAGTTCTTCTGGGTTTTTTTATGTTCAAGTTTGTGGATCTGGTAACACTTCAGAATAGGGAACACTTATTCACTATTGACTACGACTTTTCTATCAATAAACTCCTAATTTGCTGCTCATTAATAGTTAGTAAGGTAGTTGTTAAGTTTAGGTATTGGGTAGGATTAGGGATGTGAAATAAGGTCATGTAGAATAAGGCATTAATATGTGCTTAATTAGTACTAATAAATGGCTAATATTCTAGTAATATGCATGCTAAAAAGCAACTAGTTAAGAGACCCTAAAATAAAATGTTACCGTGTATCTTATCGTCTGCAACGTCGGGGGTGTATTTTGGAGCCATCGTGACAGTGATTACATCAGCTGGTAAGTTAAGTTAATGTCAGTTATTCGAATCAATCAGGGAATTAATCAGGGAAGCATAATTCTACACTGCCTTTTTATCGCAGGTTATGTTAGATGTTACATAACAGCGAGCTAACATGAAAATAGTAGAAAAAAATTGAGTTAAGAAACACCGCTGTTATGTACATCTTTTGTATTTTATTTTCAGGTTGTAGTCTTGTTACGGGGCTGACGAGACGTGAGACATGCGGATCCATATGCAAGGCTTTATTAAAAAACATGGTCAGAAACAGGCAGGGTCAGACATCGGCAAACAGGTATGGCAAGGGCAAGACAGAGCAATCCGTGGAGCAAGCGTGGGTCAACGATGAGCGAACAGTATCCAAAGGGGCAAGGCAGAGAGAGAATCCAGAGTCGAGAGCAATAATCCAAACGGGGAGCGAACACAGTCCAAACGGCAAGGCGAAGGGTTAATCCAGGAAACACGGGCAGGGTCAGACACGGCAGGAAAACAAGGCAAGACTAGAATAATGGCTCTGTAGAGTTGCTATCGCTATGCGAGTGATATACGCTAACAATACTCGGCCCTGAGCAAGAGCAAGTCCCAGGCTTATATGGTGTGTGGTGGTGATTGGAAAATGGTGATCAGGTGTGTGTGATGTGTGAATGGTGACAGCTGTGATCTGTGCAATGGATTGTGGGAAATGGAGTCCAATGTGCGGTGAGTGTAAAAGTCAATGTGGTGAGTGAGTGACATCTGGTGGTGATTGTCCGGAAGAGCATGGACCAGATTCGTGACATAGCCCCCCCCCAAGGAGCGGCTTCCAGACGCTTCCAAATAATCCAGGAGGGCGGTGGAGCGGAGGCGGAACAGGGGGAGGGACGGAGGGCCAGGTCCGTGAGGAAGTGGGAAGACCGGGGACTGAGGCAGAACCGGCAGAGCAGGACACCCCGGCGGAACCGGAGACCAGGACAGAGCAAGAGCCCACCAGGGCGGAGCAGACGGACCAGGAGCCCACCAGGGCGGAGTAGATGACCACCAGACCGGAGTAGAAGACCACCACGGCGGAGCAGACGACCACCAGACCCGAGCAGAAGACCACCATGGCGGGGCAGACGACCACCAGACCCGAGCAAGAGCCCACCAGGGCGGAGTAGATGGACCAGGAGCCCACCAGACCCGAGCAGAAGACCACCACAGGGAGGCAGACAGGGCAGGAACCCATGACAGAGACTGGGATCTGGGGAGAACAAGGACAGACAACACAGAGAGAGCAGAGACAGACAACACTGGGAGAGTCTTCGTTGCAGGGCAGGACGGGACCAGAGCCCACCTGGGCGGAGCAGGAGACCCCCAGAGCCAGACAACTGACCACCACGGCGGAGTAGACGGAGCCGGAGCCCACCAGTGTGGCGTAGACAGGGCAGAGTATCTCCACAGCAGAGCGGACTGGTCAGGAAGCCATGACAGGATCAGGGATCTGGGGAGAACAGAGACAGACACCACAGAGAGAGTCCCCATGGTCACAGGAGCCGTGACAGAGCAGGTCGAGAGTTCGCAGACGGCCTCTTTAGCCGTGATAGGACAGGGCGAGAGCTCACAGACGGCCTCTTTAGCCGTGACAGGACAGGGCGAGGGTTCACAGACGGCCTCTTTAGCCGTGACAGGACAGAGCGCGAGCTCACAGACGGCCTCTTTGGCCGTGACAGGACAGACAGTGAGTTCAGGAACGGCCTCCATGGCCGTGACAGGGCAGACAGTGAGTTCAGGAACGGCCTCCATGGCCGTGACAGGGCAGACAGTGAGTTCAGGAACGGTCTCCATGGCCGTGACAGGGCAGACCATGAGGTCAGGAACGGCCTCCGTGGCCGTGACAGGGTAGACAGTGACGTCAGGAATGGCCTCCATGGCCGTGACAGGGCAGACCATGAGGTCAGGAACGGCCTCCGTGGCCGTGACCGGGCAAACAGTGAGTACAGGAGTGGGCGCCACCACCTCGGGAGGTTCTGCAGCGGAAGCTGCCACCTCTGGTGGTTCTGCAGTGGACGCCGCCTCCTCTGGAAGTTCTGGGGCAGACTCGTGGACTGAAGAGGCCTCAGGAGCAGACTCGTGGACAGGAGAGGCCTCAGGAGCACAGTGTGCAGCCCACACACTCAAAATGGCAACCGCCATAACGGGAAGTACTGAGGTCAGGGGAACAGTCTCTGTAACAGACAGAGTTGAGGCCCTGGGAATGCCAGCTACTCGCACTGACATCAGTGGTGGGTCCATCACACTGGATATCAGACAGGGAACTTGAAGGACTGACCTTAAATCCTTGGGTGTGACAGACTCTGGCTGGAGCACTGTGACGTGGTGTGACTCTGGCTTGACAGCGGAGACGTGAGCAGACTCTGGCTTGACAGCGACGACGTGAGCAGACTCTGGCTTGACAGCGACGACGTGAGCAGACTCTGGCTTGACAGCGACGACGTGAGCAGACTCTGGCTTGACAGCGACGACGTGAGCAGACTCTGGCTTGACAGCGACGACGTGAGCAGACTCTGGCTTGACAGCGACGACGTGAGCAGACTCTGGCTTGACAGCGACGACGTGAGCAGACTCTGGCTTGACAGCGACGACGTGAGCAGACTCTGGCTTGACAGCGACGACGTGAGCAGACTCTGGCTTGACAGCGACGACGTGAGCAGACTCTGGCTTGACAGCGACGACGTGAGCAGACTCTGGCTTGACAGCGACGACGTGAGCAGACTCTGGCTTGACAGCGACGACGTGAGCAGACTCTGGCTTGGCAGGCATGACGTGAAGGGGTGCTGTTGCTGCCGCCATTTTGTGAGTGAGTGCGGTGCCGCGTTCCTCCGCGACACCCACAGTGAACGGAGAGCCCACACACAGCAAAGCATAGTCCATAAATTTACTGAGAGATGAACGGGGACCCTCGCGGATTAACTGAGACTTGAGCGGCTGATTAATGCCCTCACAAAAAAAATCTATAAGTGCATAGTCCGGCAGATCAGAAAAATAGGCGAGGTCTAAGTACTCCTGAATATAATCCTCGAGTGGTCGCGAGCCCTGCTCGAGGGTTAATAACAGTCGTGCACAGTCCATACCTGGCCAATGTCCTCTTGAAAAGCCGCTGGATCCTTGTGTGGCCGAGTATTCTGTTACGGGGCTGACGAGACGTGAGACATGCGGATCCATATGCAAGGCTTTATTAAAAAACATGGTCAGAAACAGGCAGGGTCAGACATCGGCAAACAGGTATGGCAAGGGCAAGACAGAGCAATCCGTGGAGCAAGCGTGGGTCAACGATGAGCGAACAGTATCCAAAGGGGCAAGGCAGAGAGAGAATCCAGAGTCGAGAGCAATAATCCAAACGGGGAGCGAACACAGTCCAAACGGCAAGGCGAAGGGTTAATCCAGGAAACACGGGCAGGGTC
This sequence comes from Barbus barbus, assembly GCF_936440315.1. NCBI lineage: Eukaryota > Metazoa > Chordata > Actinopteri > Cypriniformes > Cyprinidae > Barbus > Barbus barbus. The sequence continues at coordinate 3,553,761 of NC_136757.1, forward strand.
AGACACGGCAGGAAAACAAGGCAAGACTAGAATAATGGCTCTGTAGAGTTGCTATCGCTATGCGAGTGATATACGCTAACAATACTCGGCCCTGAGCAAGAGCAAGTCCCAGGCTTATATGGTGTGTGGTGGTGATTGGAAAATGGTGATCAGGTGTGTGTGATGTGTGAATGGTGACAGCTGTGATCTGTGCAATGGATTGTGGGAAATGGAGTCCAATGTGCGGTGAGTGTAAAAGTCAATGTGGTGAGTGAGTGACATCTGGTGGTGATTGTCCGGAAGAGCATGGACCAGATTCGTGACAAGTCTATTGTTTATGTCATCTGCAACTGAGATGTATTGGAGTCTTTTCTTGTGATTGCATCGTAGAGGTGCTAACAACAGGTGAGTAATAACGTTACCATCAACTACTATTAGCCGCTGCTCTCCCCTGCACCACAGAACGGTTGTATATGAAACGACTAGAAATATATAGGAAGTTTGGCTAACAACTTTTATGAATGTCGTTCATTTTAAGTTCTGTTATTGTATGGTAGTTTTTTTTTCTGACCATAAAGTATAATCACACTAACAGTCTCTTGTGACTCTGTTACAGGAGATTTATCCAAGCAAAATCACGGATGCTGACTATGAGGGGCAGAATCATCACATGGCCAGTTGTCAATTTTATTGAAATTAGGTAACCCAAAATACATTTGATTTTACATTATATTTACATTCATGCATTTGCCAGAACTTGTGCTGCACTAGATACACATTTTATTGAGTTAAGTTACCCAAACAGTATTTTCAAGTACTAATTTTGTTTTGTTTTTTCTAGTTTGTGGTCTGGATTATGTAATCTGCAATACATTCCAGTTGGAACCATTTCTTGTGATTTCCATTGTAACGGTGATAACATCAACTGGTAAGTTAGGTGAAGTAAACTAGTTTAAGGTTGTTTTTTTAATTGCTATCCATTCCCTAGGAATCAGCCCCATTATATCAACTAACACTAAGCTCTCAATGTCAAATGCAGAAACGTTAATTCATGCATTCATGACCTCAAGGTTAGATTATTGTAATGCTTTATTGGGTGATTGTTCTGCACCCTTAATAAACAAACTCCAGCTGGTCCAATATGGTTCTGTCAATTCTGCACTGGCTCCCTATTTAACATTGTATAAATTTTAAGATCTTGCTAATTACTTATAAAGCCCTGAATGGTTTGGCACCTCAGTATTTGAGTGAGCTCTTATCGCATCATAGTCCTTGACGTCCGCTGCAATCTCAAAACTCTGGCCATTTGATAATACCTAGAATATCAAAATCAACTACGGGCGGCAGATTGTTTTCCTATGTAGCGCCCAAACTCTGGAACAATCTACGTAACACTGTTCGGGAAGCAGACACACTCTGACCGGTTTAAATCTAGATTAAAGACCCAACTCTTTAACCTGGCTAACACATAATACACTAATACGTTTCTAATTTTCAAATCCGTTAAAGGATTGCTAGGCTCAGCACCAAGAGACGACCTCTACAGCCCTGAATGCCAGGGGAGACCAGGACACCTACACTGTAAAAAATAAACGTATTTTTACAGAGAAAAAAACAGTAAAATTTAACAGTAAAATCACGTTTTGATAGGTACTGCGGAATTCCATAAAAATGCATACATTGACACCAAATGTACATTTTACCTGTTGTTCAACTGATTATATGTGTTACTGAAAAAAAGTATTTTCCTTTAATTAAAAGTAATTATAAATAATAAATATTATTCATAAATAATGTTCATAAATAATGTTTTTTTAGAATTGGGAAAAATGTATTTTTTACAGAGAAAAAACTGTAGAATTTTACAATCATATCACATTTTGATCAGAACTGTGAATTTCCGTAAAAACGCATACATTGACACCAAATGTAGCCTACATTTTGTCAGCTATTTAACTGATTATAATATGTGTTACTTTAAAAATGCGTGATTTGCGGTGGCACGGGTGAAACGTCCCTACCACGTTTTGCCAAGGAGCGATTTTGTCCCCACCACTTTTTGAAACACCTTGCTGCACGAATGTACCCAATAACGATTTTAGGTAGCAGAGCAGAGCATTCATATCATTCGTTAAAGAGGCGATCAGGCGCTGGAATGCCATCTACTTGGATTCAGCCACCCGCCCATTGGAACACGGCAGTTAGATTACTGAAAAAAAAAAATTTGATCTGTCAATAAAATAAATCAATGTACAATTGAAATCGATTTCTGTACATCATGTTATTTTTTCTGCAATCGTTACTGCACACATTTCATATTTCACAACTTGTTGGCAGAGGCCATTTACAATAGCTCCACCCACCAATGTCTGGCTGACGTAGACAACACTATAAAGCTCCGTCAAGTTGATTCTTTATCGTCTATTTTCTATCTTAAAAACAATTTTATACACTATCATTTTCATTTCTATAACGTGTGAATATATCCCCTATATCATTCTAAAACAAAACCAATCAGAGCGCCTTGTTATCACTAGTTTTATTTTGATTTCTCGTGTCTGATATTAGCTTATAGCCCGTTAGCATCGGCAGCGTGGCTGCTGCTAAGCTCTCTTAGATTGCTAATACTCTATTCACACACATTACCATTGTTTCACTCTTACTTGCTTAAATGACGGATTTGTGTCTACCTTTGAGTGCAGGTGAGGACACTTTCGAACTGCATTCGGTGCAGCTGGAGCTGGAAGCCGTGGAGAAGCAGATCCGCGACCTAGTGGAGAAGCAGGCCCAGCTGAGAGAGCGGAGAGCTGCACTGGAAACATCCCGGGCTGACGCTTACAAGTCCGGGGTAAGTATACAGCACGCTGCTAACACTCCCACCACCTCTACTCCGTGTGTTTCTCTGCACAGACCCTGTGCACCCAGGACGCGATCTTCCCAGATGTCCTTCACTCCAGCGCCGGGATGCCACGGACCCTGGGTGTACCATCAGCGGAAGACGCGAGCCAAGCCCCGGGCGACGACCTCTCCCCCTCCGCCGCCGCCTCCAGTCTTCCCCGGTGCTCGTGTTCTCGATGTTAATGCACAGATACCCGTGATCCTGAAGGGCGATGAGAGCATCGGTGCTGTCGTGCTGTACGCGGGGGTTAACAGAAACAGAACAGAAACTGCTCTTTGATAATAATTGGAATATTTTCTGGGAGCATCCTAGGCTTTTTCGTGCTGATGGCCTGCACCCCAGCAGAGTCGGAGCGGAACTCCTGTCGGACAACATCTGCAGGACGCTACCCTCCATCTGACTAGTAAGCCAATTCTCAAATAACTGCTATGATGACTTTTGTTCTACCCACTTACATGATAGAAGTACTTGCGTTGTCCAATCTATACAGACTGTGTCTGTTCCCCGAATAGCGAGGTCAAAATATAAATTTAATGCAGGATCTAGAAAAAATCTGATCGTGATTAAACCAGAAAACCGCAAAATAAATGAACAAAAAACATTTTTAAAGCTTGGGCTCCTAAATATTAGATCACTCGCACCCAAAGCAGTTATTGTAAATGAAATGATCACAGATAATAATTTTGTACTCTGCCTGACTGAAACCTGTCTTAAACCAAATTAATATTTTGGTCTAAATGAGTCTACTCCACCAAGTTACTGTTATAAACATGAGCCCCGTCATGACTGGTCGTGGCGGCGGTGTGGCAACAATATATAGTGATATTCTCAATGTTACTCAGAAAACAGGATACAGGAGGTTTAACTCATTCGAAATACTTCTGCTTAATGTTACACTGTTAGATATGCAAAAGAAATCTCTCCTATCTCTTGCTCTGGCTACTGTGTATAGACTGCCAGGGCCATATACAGATTTGCAGATTTCCTCTCAGATCTATTGGTTAATGTTTATAAAGTGCTAATTAGATTAATAGATTTTAACATTCACATTGAGAATACAAATGATGCGTTAGGACTTGCGTTTACTGACCTAATAAACTCTTTTGGAGTCAAGAAAAACGTCACCGGGCCCACTCATCGTTTTAATCATACGCTAGATTTAATTATATCGCATGGAATTGATCTTACCGATATAGATATCGTACCTCAAAGTGATGATGTTACTGATCATTTCCTTGTATCATGCATGCTGCGTATTACTGATATTAATTATATGGCTCTGCGTTATCGTCCGGGCAGAACTATTGTTCCAGCCACCAAAGACAGATTCACAAATAACCTGCCTGATTTATCTCAACTGCTCTGTGTACCCATAAATACACATGAACTAGACAAAATGACTAGCAACATGGGCACTATCTTCTCTAATACATTAGAATCTGTTGCCCCCCTCAAATAGAAAAAGGTTAGAGAAAAACGAACTGCGCCATGGTACAACAGTTATACTCATTCTCTCAAGAAAGAAACTCGTAATCTTGAGTGCAAATGGAGAAAAACTAACTTGAAAGTTTTTACAATTGCGTGGAAAAATAGGGGAAGTCGTGGCCTAATGGTTAGAGAGTCGGACTTGTAATCCAAAGGTTGCGGGTTCGAGTCTCCGGCCGGCAGGAATTGTAGGTGGGGGGAGTGAATGTCCAGCGCTCTCTCCACCCTCAATACCATGACTGAGATGCCCTTGAGCAAGGCACCGAACCCCCAACTGCTCCCCGGGCGCTGCAGCATAAAATGGCTGCCCACTGCTCCGGGTGTATGTTCACGGTGTGTGTGTGTTCACTGCTGTGTGTGTGCACGTTGGATGGGTTAAATGCAGAGCACGAATTCCGAGTATGGGTCACCCTACTTGGCTGAATGTCACTTCACACTTCAGTATGTCCAGCTATAGACAGGCTCTAAAAGCTGCCAGGGTAGAGCATATCCGCAAACTCATAGATAATAACTAAAACAATCCAAGGTTCTTATTTAGCACAGTGGCTAGATTAACAAATAAACAGACACCGCCCGATCTAAATATTCCCTCACAATTTAATAGTAATAACTTTATGAATTTCTTTACTGATAAAATAGATAACATCAGAAATACAATATCAAATGTAGATTCTACTGCGTCTAGTATTTCAGCTTCATTCATCGCACCCAAAGAAAAACTGCAGTGCTTTACAACTATAGGACAGGAAGAGCTAAATAAACTTATCAGTGCATCTAAACCAACAACGTGTTTATTAGATCCTGTACCCACTAAACTACTGAAAGAGTTGTTACCTGTAGCAGAAGAACCGCTTCTCAATATTATTAACTCATCGTTATCTTTAGGTCACGTCCCAAAACCATTCAAGCTGGCGGTTATTAAGCCTCTTATTAAGAAACCACAACTAGATTCTAATGAACTGGCAAATTACAGACCCATTTCAAATCTTCCGTTTATATCTAAAATTTTAGAAAAAGTTGTGTCTGCTCAATTGTGCTCCTTCTTGCAAAAAAAATGATCTCTATGAAGAATTTCAGTCAGGTTTCAGGCCTCACCATAGTACAGAAACTGCACTTGTTAAAATTACAAATTACTTTCTTCTTGCTTCAGACCAAGGCTGCATCTTATTGCTAGTATTACTTGATTTTAGTGCTGCGTTCGACACTATAGACCATGATATACTCATATATCGATTACAAAACTATACTGGTATTCAAGGGCAGGCTTTAAGATGGTTTAGATCCTACCTGTCCGATCGCTACCACTTTGTTAATTTAAAAGGAGAGTCATCACAATTATCACCAGTAAAGTATGGAATACCACAAGGATCTGTCCTAGGTCCTCTGCTATTTTGAATATACATGTTGCCTCTTGGTAATATTATTAGAAAATACGGGATTAGTTTTCATTGTTATGCTGATGATACTCAACTATATATCTCAACAAGACCAGATGAAACTTCTAAACTATCTAAGCTAATAGATTGTGTAAAAAATGTAAAAGATTGGATGAGCAATAATTTCCTCCTATTAAATTCAGATAAGACAGAGATATTACTTATTGGACCAAAAAACAGTACACAGAATCTCTTGGATTACAATTTGCAACTAGACGGATGCACTGTTACGTCCTCTAAAGTCAAAAATCTGGGTGTTATATTAGACAGCAACAGAAATCATATTTCCCATGTTACAAAAACAGCATTCTTCCATCTTAGAAACATTGCCAAGCTTCGAAACATGCTACCTCTTTCTGATGCAGAAAAGCTAGTTCATGCATTCATGACCTCTAGACTGGACTATTGTAATGCACTGCTAGCTGGTTGTCCTGCATCTTCAATAAACAAGCTACAGATAGTCCAAAATGCAGTGGCTAGAGTTCTTACCAGGTCAAGAAAATATGATCATATTACCCCAATTTTACAGTCTCTGCACTGGCTACCTATTCAGTTCCGTATCATTTACAAAATATTATTACTTGCCTATAAGGCCCTAAATGGTTTAGCTCCTGCGTACCTAACTTGTCTTCTACCACGCTACAATCCAACCCGCTCCCTAAGGTCACAAAACTCTGGACTTTTGGTAGTACCTAGGATAGCAAAGTCTACTAAAGGAGGTAGAGCTTTTTCACATTTGGCTCCCAATCTCTGGAATAGCCTTCCTGATAACGTTTGGGGTTCAGACACACTTTCTCTGTTTAAATCTAGATTAAAGACACATCTCTTTAGCCAGGCATTCACATAATGCATCTTATAATCTTGTAATGCAGTTATATCTGATCAAATGTACATTTATTATTATTCTTTAGCTTGGGTTGAACAAATCATTTTTGCTTAGATGGAACAGCAGCTACACTAATTATGTCTCTATTTGTTTCTCTGTTTCTGCCACGGGATTAACATCCCGTGGTAACTAGGAATGACAGAAGCTTCAGTCTGGATCCAACCCTTAAATGATCTGAGATGACCGAACACCTGAGAAAAGATAATGCCAACCCCTCAGAGGACTTCGGAGGATACCAATGCTCAGACAACATACAGAATTACCAAATATTGCCATAAGTCAAACATATTAAGGTTCTGCAATATATAAATATATTGTGGAAACTTAAATTCCTGTAGAGCTGCTTTGCAACGATTAGTATCGTAAAAAGCGCTATACAAATAAACTTGAATTGAATTGAATATAAAAATAGCACTAACTAACTAAAGTCTCAGTTGGCGTAGGGCGTAGGGCATTAAGCAATAGCAGCCTTATATACGATCAACCCGAGTTCAAATCTGCTTTATGCCGATCTCATTCTCCTCTCTTTTTCCATCACATATCTACGGTGGCCGAGAAGTGCAAAACAAATCACGATTCTGAAAACAAAATAACAAATTACAAACGCAAATGCAAATGCAAATCTAAAAAACAAAATAACAATTCAGAAAACATTATAACAAGTCAGAAAATACAACGACAAATCAGACAAACCGGAAGAGGTATGTATAGTTTGAGACAGCGCCATTGGTTTGGGAATAGATTACTCACCGGCGTACCGCTGACTGGACGAGACATCTGTCAATCAAGGTGTACAGGAAGAACCAGGGCCATGTTCAGCCCCGAAAAAATTGTGCAAAACGTTTATTAAACGGAAACGGTGGTTCGTTGAACACCTTGTTCTGATGACAAAAGAGTTGCAGCTATGGAAGCTGAGAAGGCCATTCTTTGTGTTCTTTTTGAATAATTTTCGGAGCCTGATGAAATCGGTATAAATACATGTTTAATACTGCAAAATACACTCGATGTTACAGTCACTGCCCTTGCCGTCCAGAATAAAAGAGAACATCCCAATCGAGTGAAGGGATTTGTGGAAACTGTGGTTCCTAATTATTGTGATCCAACATTTGCCTCGCATTTCAGGATGAAAAGAAATTTCAGGTGAAGGATAATCCACTTCTTACCTCAGAGACTGTGTTATGATCTATATGACCTTGTTATTTTTATTGTGAGTATTAGGCTTATCATTATTGCTGATCACTGTTGTTGTGCTGTGATATTGTAATATTTACCATTATATAATCAGAGGAGGATAGAAAAGTTTATGAAAGTGTCACTCCACAATACAATAGCAAAATATATAAATATGTATAGTATTTTTATGTTACATTAATTAGTGTCTATAGCACACCTTCCTGAGGAAAGGATATGGACCAGAAGACATTGCAATTACTACATATTTAGACAGACTTAAAGAAGTTCCAGAAATATTTGTGCTCTTATTATTTCAGTTATTTTGCCTTTAATGTAAATAAACATGTGCAAACAATATACTTGCTCTTGTGAATTTATTTAGATGTTAATTACATTTACTTACAAATTCATTATCATGTTGATATGCTATCTTACTATAAAACTCTTACGACAAACATGTCTTCTAATATCTTCAATTCTTGCCCATACGGAGCTGCAGCGGACACATATTAAATGACTTCACATGGACCCATTGTGCGATCTGTCTCTTTAATACCGCGTGGTTTATATACACGTTGTTGCTGATTGGGCTGACATTTCTGACACACCCACCAAACAAGAGAAAATGTATCTCAAACCCGTTGCACACCGTTGCTCACCGTTTCCAGGAAACATGTCGTTCAACCTGGAAACCGAAGCAAAACATGTGAACCTGAACGTGCCCCAGAAGAACCTTTTGCCGAACGTTTTTTTCTCCCTGTTCAAATCTTGTATTGCATCGGAAAGGCATTTATTTTCAAATAAAATTTAAGGAAATAATCAAAAAGTTGAAAATAAAGTATCGGGTAGGGTTAGGGTAGGTGTAGGGAGGGCTTTATTGTACCAATAAGGTGGCATTCATTTAATAATTTGAATTAAATTTATAATTTACACTCAGTACGTTATTATTGCACTTTTTTTTTTTTTTTTTTACTACAATACTGAGGTGCAGATGATTGCCACTATTTGCAACAAGTAGTATACGTAGCACAACATCCTTCTATTTTAACATAGTGTAAATAGGTATTTGCACTTAGTGTAAATAGCCTCTATCGCTATTTACACAGTGCAAATAGCTGCTGGCTACAATATGCATGCATGTACATTTACAACACAATACTCTGTATTATATTACCTTTGAATCAGAACACAAAAAAAAAACTTGTTAACACTAATGCGAGGGTGTTTCTAATACAGTGTCTATGGCAGCTAACGTGCCACCTTATTGGTACAATAAAGCCCTCCCTACACCTACCCTAACCCTACCCGATACTTTATTTTCAACTTTTTTATTATTTCCTTAACTTTTATTGAAATTAAATGCCTTTCCGATGCGATATGATATTTGAAAAGGGAGAAAAACACGTTCGGCAAAAGGTGGGTTCAAACCCGAGTCGATCACGTCAAAAAAGACAATGATATGTGATCTACCATCTGCACCATTGGAGCTGATGCTGCAGTTGACTCTGCTGTTCTTCTTCTGGTTCTTCCTCTACACCTTGATTGACACATGTCTCGTCCAGTCAGCAGTGAGTAATATATTCCCAAACCAATGGCGCTGTCTCAAACTATACCTACCTCTTCTGGTTTGTCTGATTTGTCGTTGTGTTTTCTGACTTATTTTGTTTTTTAGATTTGCATTTGCGTTAGTAATTTGTTATTTTGTTTTCAGAAATGTGATTTGTTTTTGCACTTCTCGGCCACCATATCAGATTTGTTTTTCAATTAAAATGAAGGAAATGTTTAAAAATGGAAATAAAGTTTATAAAGCGAAATTCCTACAAATGCATATGCAGTGAGGTCAAGCTGCAAAGTTCATTGTCCATGCCTTTTCATCACATGTATTTGCTAAACCCTGACAGTATTTTAAACGCTAATATAGAGTGTGCAGTGCCACAAACAGTTAGCAAATGGCCCTAGATGTTTTAAGGGCATAAATTTAAACTCATTTAATACTGAAATTTATTTATTTTCACAAAATACAGGGATGTGCTCTATATGCTCTTTAACAGCCTGACATAAAAAATAATACTAAAAATAAAGAATTAACTCAATTAAAATTTTGAAACTGACATTTTATTGCACCTTTACAAAATACACCAAAACAGAAAACCGCTTTTGTATTCTTAAACACATTTCATTGTCAAGGGCGCTTGACATCAGGTCAAGTATTTATCTTAACATCAAACCAATGTACATTCCATTGCGTTCTCCCTTATTTAACACACCTGGGCTCGTATTCACAAAACATCTTAAGGCTAAAAGTAGCTCCTAATTTGCCGATTTAGGAAAAAATCTTAAAAATAGTGGGCGTATCAGTCCTAAATTTAGGTTTTAAATCAGTCCTAAACTTTTGCTCTAAGAGTATTTCACAAAGCGTTTTAATGCTAAAACTAGGTCCTAAATCTGTGAAACGTTAGGAGTAGTGAAGAGGACTGCTAAGTTACTAAGATCAACTCCCAACTATCCTAAAATGGTGGTTGCCGGCAATCTGCCTCAGAATATAAACATTTTAGAAACATTTGACGATAATGAACCTTTAAAATTGTATCACCTTTAAGGTTTGGAGGTTATCTCAACAAATTTTCCTTTGATTATACCCTTTTCATTAACCAGTTGGGCAAGAAGTAACAGATGTTCTTGCGTCCAGTTTGGCTTTCTTTTACGTTTACATCTACTATCAGTCATGATTATTCTACTCTGTTAATTAAAAGGCAGTTTATATGCATCCGCTACAAGAAGCATACATGTAAGAGACTGACAATTAGCTGAACATATATTTATTTAATTAGTGACACTTAGGCTGCATGTTAAAATGTTTATTTGAATGTGGCAACTAACATTATTTTTTAAACCTTTATTTGGATATGGCAACATAATATCGTGCTTTACAATATTTATATGAATAAATCTCTGACACAGACCCCTCCCCTCTCCTGTCAGTCAATCACTGTGTCCATAGTTAGTAAGCATGCTGACATGATCCATAGCAATGAGGTCAACCCGGCCCTTACTCTTAGCTTAAGACTTCTCTCTATTCCTTAGTAAAAGTTTGTCTCAGCAGCTTTGTGAATAGGTTTTAAGAGAAAACTCTTAGCTAAAAACTTTTACTGCTATTTAACTCTTAGTGGTAAGATAAAATGTTTTGTGAATACGGGCCCAGAACTGTCCGTCTTGACTGTGCTTATTTCACTCCTCCCCTCACTGTAGCCGCCTACTCTCGCCTACATTTCAGGTGAGGCGAGGTGCATCTCAAACAAGCCTCTTGTGTGCGTTGCAGTGTTGCCAAGTCCACGGTTTTCCAGCGGAATTGGGCTACTTTAACACTGTTGCCACGGGTTGTTTTTCATGTCCGCGGGTTTAAGCGACCCCAATAACGTGATATTTAGCCCCTAAAATAGGAATTTTACCAGGGGAATCCTGCCAAAAAACATGTATTACCCCACCGGAATGCAATTTTTACCGGGGGATTCCCCTCGAAACGCAATTGGGCTAGTTTTGGGCTAGTGTTGAGTAGTAATTGGGCGGGTTTTGTTGTGAAAGCCTGGCAACCCTGGTGCGTAAACGCTGTTTAAATCCAGTCAAGCTTTCCCATCGGAACAACTACCTTAATTTTTGTGCCAGCGCTCAAATGCTGTTAAGTGCTGCGTTTTCATCTCCACTAGCAGGTAATAGCTTGATTAAATTAATAATGATGACCTTAAGCCTTGTTTCATGTCACGTTTTTCTTATAGCAATGTTCAAATCAAAGATAGTGGCGGCCTTCATTTACATCAAAGAACGACAACAACAATCCACAACACTTAGAGCAGTTATCTCAAACTCAATTCCTGGAGGCCCACAGCGCTGCAGAGTTTAGCTCCAAATCACACCTGCTTGGAAGTTTCTAGTAATCCTGAAGACCTTGATTAGCTGGATCAGGTGTGTTTGATTAGGGTTGAAGCTAAACTGTGCAGAGCTGTGGGCCTCCAGGAATTGAGTTTGAGATCAATGACTTAGAGGTATGCAGTTACCGGGAAATATTTATCTGTAGCAACCCAAATTTAGCTACCCTCTCACTGTGTTTCATTTTAAAAAAGAAACATTTCCCAAGGACACGTGGAGTAATGCGCAAAAATTGGTCAATAAACAGAAAGAAGAAGGACACGTGGAAAATGGTATGCATGTTTAACTTCACTTTTTCTTCAAATTGAAATTCTTACAATTGAGATATTTAACCATTCTCTCTCTTTCTCTTTCTTAAGTCCCCAAGATGCAGAATGAATTGGAGTTGTACCTGTTGGTCTGTACAAACCCCTGTATGTGATGATATTAATTGGATATGTTGATGCTGTGTTTTATACAAAGATTTATAGTAATGATGGTGTCTATTGTGGATTATACAAGCATTGTGAGAAGAGTTTTATGTTCTTAATGTTTTGAGTTGTCTAGTAGGGTATTATGGGCTTTGCCTTTTTTTTTTTTTTTTTTCTTTTTTTTTTTTTAAATGGAATAAGTTTAAATGTTTTAATTATTTCATATTTTACTATGTGTTAGAACCTAGTGATACTTTTAAGCAATGTATGTTGGTATTGCTGTTTTAAGTTTGTAAGATTGTTGTTATTTACAACAGAAACTTTATTGCATTACATGAAAATAGAGGGGGACAAATTAATATTGATTGTCTGTAATAAATACATTTTTGTGAATGAAAAAAGTGACGTGACATACGGCCAAGTATGGTAACCCATACTCAGAATTTGTGCTCTGTAATTAACCTATCCAAAGTGCACAAACACAGCAGTGAACACCCACACACTGTGAACACACACCCGGAGCAGTGGGCAGCCATTTATGCTGCGGCGCCCGGGGAGCAGTTGGGGGTTCGGTGCCTTGCTCAAGGGCACCTCAGTCATGGTATTGAGGGTGGAGAGTGAATAAGAGTCAAGTCAAGCCAAATTGTGTCAAAGCAGCTTTACATCGGCTTGATATAAAGCTGGGTGGCTTTATATCAGATTTACAGTATTTAGACAGGGAAATAGTTTGTCGAAATAGTGTCATTCTCCTCTGGCTACGGTGACCTCGGAATAAGAAAGAAACAGACTAATATTAGCATAGATGTCATTCTTCTAACAATGTAACAAGTACATCGGGTGTTTTGGGTGTGACTCTGAATGGCACAAAATGCCATTCAGAGTCACAGATCAGATGGAATTCAGGAAAGAAGGTGCAAAGAAAAAGCATCAGTTTGAATCCCCTCATGGTGTTTTTCATCAGAGAGCTTGTCAACTTTGCCAAAATTACTGAAATTAAACACAACAACACAAACTCATTTTTACTGTATTTTATTTCTGTAACGCCTATTTTGCCATGCTACAGATAAAAGTCCCAGGTGACTGTGGGATGCCCTTTTTTCAGCTAGTGCATGCTAGAGGTGAAGATTTGTCATTTCTATTTTTAAAAAAGAAATCAACAATTAAAAAGAATATTATAAAGACAAATGCTAATGAGTTATTGTGATTTAAATGGGGTTGGGGTTGTAAAAAATATATGGTATACAGTGTTGTTCTGCAATTAGATTATTTTATACAGGTAAAAAATTTTAATAAAATGAACAGTACTAATACTGAAAATACAGTAATAATACTTTAAATGAAGATACAGTAATAATACATCCAGCTACTGTAAAATGTACAGCCATCTCTTTACAGTGTAGTTTAGGTGCCTATCAGTTGGCACCCAAATGAGAAGGGGGAAAATAAAATAAAAACGTTTGCGAGCTGCGAGCATCTTCTGGAGCGGACAGCAGCAAATACCAATAAAGGTACATTTTCTTTATCTAAAATCACTCACTTTTATCCATCCATCCATCCATCCATAATTAATCTTTTATAAAGCCTCTTTGTGAGTTAAACAGTATGGGCAAACTTGGTACTGGAGGGCCACTGTCCTGCAGTGTTTGTGGTGGCTTCTGCCTTTTCTATGAAGAATCACTCTCAAAGTCTTGGGGTTTGATGCCAGAAAATAGACTTTATTACAAAATGAGAATAAAGCCGAGAAGTTTTCTGCAGAAAAGATCTCCAGAATGTTTTCTGTGTCCTCTTTAAATAGTTTTTCCTCTAGGCGTGTTCAATATATTTCATACATATGCGTTTTACCTTTTTTGGCTGTGATTTCCTTACATACATAAATATACATACAATTCGATTCCTCCCTAGAGAGAAGGGGCTCCTAGACATGTTATAGTAATGAAAGAGGCCCCCTTTATATTTTTATGTTTTATGTTTCTTATCTTGAGGGTCTGCACATTCCATCTATGCAGGTCTCTGACACACACAGGCATATATATATATATATATATATATATATATATATACACACACTCACCTAATATATATATATATATATATATATATATATATATATATATATATATATATATATACACTCACCTAAAGGATTATTAGGAACACCATACTAATACTGTGTTTGACCTCCTTTCGCCTTCAGAACTGCCTTAATTCTACGTGGCATTGATTCAACAAGGTGCTGAAAGCATTCTTTAGAAATGTTGGCCCATATTGATAGGATAGCATCTTGCAGTTGATGGAGATTTGTGGGATGCACATCCAGGGCACGAAGCTCCCGTTCCACCACATCCCAAAGATTCTCTATTGGGTTGAGATCTGGTGACTGTGGGGGCCATTTTAGTACAGTGAACTCATTGTCATGTTCAAGAAACCAATTTGAAATGATTCGAGCTTTGTGACATGGTGCATTATCCTGCTGGAAGTAGCCATCAGAGGATGGGTACATGGTGGTCATAAAGGGATGGACATGGTCAGAACAATGCTCAGGTAGGCCGTGGCATTTAAACGATGCCCAATTGGCACTAAGGGGCCTAAAGTGTGCCAAGAAAACATCCCCCACACCATTACACCACCACCACCAGCCTGCACAGTGCTAACAAGGCATGATGGATCCATGTTCTCATTCTGTTTACGCCAAATTCTGACTCTACCATCTGAATGTCTCAACAGAAATCGAGACTCATCAGACCAGGCAACATTTTTCCAGTCTTCAACCGTCCAATTTTGGTGAGCTCGTGCAAATTGTAGCCTCTTTTTCCTATTTGTAGTGGAGATGAGTGGTACCCGGTGGGGTCTTCTGCTGTTGTAGCCCATCCGCCTCAAGGTTGTGCGTGTTGTGGCTTCACAAATGCTTTGCTGCATACCTCGGTTGTAACGAGTGGTTATTTCAGTCAAAGTTGCTCTTCTATCAGCTTGAATCAGTCGGCCCATTCTCCTCTGACCTCTAGCATCAACAAGGCATTTTCGCCCACAGGACTGCCGCATACTGGATGTTTTTCCCTTTTCACACCATTCTTTGTAAACCCTAGAAATGGTTGTGCGTGAAAATCCCAGTAACTGAGCAGATTGTGAAATACTCAGACCGGCCCGTCTGGCACCAACAACCATGCCACGCTCAAAATTGCTTAAATCACCTTTCTTTCCCATTCTGACATTCAGTTGGGAGTTCAGGAGATTGTCTTGACCAGGACCACACCCCTAAAGGCATTGAAGCAACTGCCATGTGATTGGTTGATTAGATAATTGCATTAATGAGAAATTGATAACTTGATACATAAATGGTTAAATTCACATTAATTATACTTGATTAATTCATATTTTGACTAATAAAAATCTTCTACATGTGTAGCTTTAACCTTAATCAAACACACCTCAACCAGCTAACTTAATTAGGATTACTAGAAAGCTACTGGTAGGTGAGTTTTATCAGGGTTGGAGCTAAACTCGTTTAATATTTCAACTATAAACAAATGTACAGTATAACAGTGAGTGATTTCAGAAAAAGAAAGAAAATGTACCTTTATTGGTTGCCGCTGTCCGCTCCAGACGATGCTCACGCAGTTTGTTTTTACCCCTCCCTGCTGATAGGCACCCAAACTTACTCTTCTGATTGGTCAAAATTTTCTAATTTCTGACGAGTGCCCGCCATTGCCTCTCATTATGCACAAATCACTTTTGCACCATATTTCACACAGATATATGGTGCAAAATGGAGAGTGTGCGAAACTTGTCATTTGCAAGCGAAAAACAGCATCTGAGACTCGTAGCAGCAGATTCACACTGTTGTTGTTATATTATATATATGTTTGTGTTAGAAAAAGCATCCAAGAAAAAAAAAATATGTAAGAAAATATTCTACAAGTATGCAAATCTCATGGCAAGAATTCACATACTGATTTTTGATGCAGGTGTGTGAATATGATTTGCACCATATTCACTGCAGCAATAGTAGCAAAACATGTGAGCGTACGAGTTTCTTGATTTGTGATTCGTAGAATACGATTTGTGTATCTGCAATGAAGGATACGAGAAGATGTAACTGAATAAAATCTACAAGTTTGCAACTTTTGTCTGTGGCTTCTTCGAATTGTTTTGCACCAAAAATACCTTCATAGCTCTCAATCTCTCACTCACTGCGAAGTCTTGTTTTGCCATGGCTATGATTTCTGAGAGCAACTCTGCATCGTTTGTGCTGGTAATTCTCTGCTTAGTTTGCTGCCTGTCCTGACCTTCTACCTGTCTTTTGACCACGCTACTGTTTTGCCTTGAATATACCTGATGTCCGTGATTGAACTCTGCATGCTAGTTTTTGAGCACTCGTAAATAAAGCTGCACATGGATCCCAACTCCAACACAAATCCAGCAGCTATCTCTATCTATGGAAGTATCTGCTCAAGCATCAGTTCTGGCTGCCCAACTCACTTCACTTACAGAGGAATTGGTGAAAACATGCATTTACACACAAATTGATCACCATCCACGACTTCCACATGGCATTTCATATGGAGGTGGAGACAGAACGTAACAATCATTGGACTTGGAAGTGCCTTGTTGCCTTCTTATCTTCAGCTTTCAGATGCAGTCTATGTGTTCCTGGTACATTAACAGTTGATGCCTTGCTGTATACATTCAGTCATGGTGTATTGATCTGAAAATACTTATGTATAAATTTTATTAAGTGTGATCCCTCAAACTTTTCAGAAATGCCAGCCTCACCAAATCCCCTCACCTAATACTACTTGTAAATGACTCTCCTGGCCACTAGGTGGTGCCATCCTCTGGTGATACACTAATCATGGTGTCTATTAAGCAGATTTGTCTCATCCCTGATTTGCCTTGTTTATATTTGCCTGTTTGATGTAGTCAGTCTTGACACCTTATTGCATGGTGAGCTAAGTTAAAAATTGCTAGTAAATTTCACAAATAATTACAAAGAAATGGCAGGTATCAATTCTGAATTTTCAAGTAGAACGACTGAAATAGTGTTTTCTTGAAAAATTAATCTTTGTTTCATTAACAGTTTTAGAAATCTTAGAAAGTAACTCTGTATTTAAAGTGATATTTTGCATCTGTTGATTTTGATGTGGTGTAATGCTCTACTTAACTGATTGATGCATTTTTTTATTTTTTTTTTAGATATGGAAATTGTCCTTTGTATCTGTGAATATATGGTTTAAGCAAATTGAATTGTGTTTTAAGCAAATTCAGTAGTTTTATATGAGCCTGACTTCTATATTTTTTGCCACTACGGACTCCAGTTTCACAACCAACGGTCCACTATAAACCATGCATTTAAATAGCATTTGCTCTTTCCTTTCTGCCTTTATTAATTGTTTATTTTCCAACGTGTTTTGCTTAGAATCTGAGTTCAGCTTGAAGGGAGATTACTTATTGGGTGGCCTTTTTGCTTTACATGAAGTTCAACATGCAACTCCTCTGTCCTCCCCAGAAGCCATTCAGTGTTTCAGGTAAGAAAGCATCTTTTTACTGAAGCAGATTTCATCAGTATTTTGTTTCAAGTCACATTTCTAAAACAAAGATTTGATTAAGCTCTATCCACTTCTTCACTGGTATTTTCTAGATACACTTTCTCAAAATCTGGGTATCAGATGTTCCAAGTGATGAGGTTTGCTATTGAGGAGATTAATAACTCCACAACTCTTCTGCCCAACGTTTCTCTGGGATATGAGATTTTTGACCACTGTACTGACACAAAAAATTTCCCTTCAGTCTTCAGTTTTATCTCAAAGAATGGCTCAATAAAACCTAAAGAAAAACTCAACAACTATCAGCCTAAAGTGATTGCCTTAACAGGGCCATATGGAAGCACAAGGACTATTACTATTGCACCACTACTAACAATGGATGTTATACCATTGGTAAATTCTTTTTTTTTTTTCCTTTTGTTCAGGACTACCAAATTACCATATAATGCTAATCAACTGGGATGTTTTCTTCTCTTTCAAAGGTGAATTATGGAGCTTCTAGCTATGCATTAAGCAATAAACTTCAGTATCCTACCCTTATAAGAACAATCCCTAGCAACAAAAACCTGATAGAGATGATTATTCACATCATACGGTGGTTTGGATGGAACTGGGTCGCCTTTCTTGGTAGCCAAGACGATTACAGTGAAGACGGTCTAACAATATTTAACAAGTATATAAAAAATACTGGCATTTGTTTAGCCTATCAAGAGGCTTTTAGCCAAAGGGCAAACTACAGTCTAACACTTAAAAAGATTGATATGCTCAATATCAAGGTCATTGTTGTTTTCGCTGTACCACAATATGCAAGCAACATTATCAAAGCAGCTATAGCGAACAACATCCGAGGCAAAGTATGGATTGCGAGTGAAACCTGGGCTATGAATCAACAGCTTCCAAGAGAGCCAGGAATTGGGAAAATTGGCACAGTCATTGGCATAACGGAGAGATTGTTGACATTACCTGGATTTGATGAATTTATCTATAAAGAAAGGGGAATAATGCATGCTTATAGCGCTGACAGTAATGTCCAGAGTGAGAGTAAGACATGTAATCAAGATTGTGATTACTGCCCATTGTTGACCGCAGAGGATATTATAAATGAAAATCCCACATTCTCCTTCTCCATCTATGCTGCCATATATACCATAGCTCATGCATTACATAATGTTCTGCAGTGTGACATGAATGAATGCAACAAAAACATAACAGTTAAACCATACATGGTGAGTGAGTATATCATAAGATGATTATCAAATTTTTAATGAAAAGTAATAGCATGTATTCTGATATTAATTCTTAATAATAATGTTTGTTCTTTTGGGGGGGCATTTTCACCACATTTTACAACAGCTTTTGGAACAAATGAAGAAGTTGGATTTCCCACTTAATGGCCGTCAGGTGAAATATGATGATAATGGTGATCCGACCATCAGTTTTGCGGTCGTACTTTGGAATACTGAAACAAATCCTCCACATTTTGAGATGGTGGGCACGTATGATACATATCCAGAAATTACGTTTACTATCAACAACTCTCGCTTGCCCTGGCATAATTCTGTAAGTTATCTTTTTGCAGAGTATGTATCTGAACATTCACCTACCTTTGATTCATTTTAATAACGCATTTTTCCCATTCCATAAAGGTTCCATTCTCAAATTGCTCTGTGGAGTGCAAAAAGGGATTTTCGAGAGAACCTGATAGATATCATAGTTGCTGTTTTCTGTGTAAAAAGTGTCCACGCAACAGCTATGTGAATTATTCTTGTGAGTATTTTAAGCGACGAATGACAAAACACAGGCAGTTTATCAGTCCATGCTACCACTACATGAAGGAAAGATAAGGGAAGATAACATATCATGCACAGGGTGGTTATGCATCATCTAATACATTTGGGGGAATACATTTAAACATTTGATAGTTTAGTTGATATAGTAAACCATCATAGTTGTATATATAAACTCCAACTCCAGATGATTTGAATATTTAAAATGATATCAGAGATGTATTTTGCATAATCTGTTTTTAAAAACGGTGTCATTATACTTTGTGTGTTTTTGTACATATTGAACAATTTAATTAATCAAATTGTGATTGTGCCAATAATGGTTGTTAAAAATACAAATAATTTTCACAATTGCTAAAAAAAAATCTATCATTTTATTTTGATCTAACTTTAAATGTTGGTATATATATTTTTTTGCCTTACAAAATTAAATGAATTACCGTGTCTACCATTAATATATACTGTATACTGTACGTTTTATGAACACTCTTAATAATCCACATAAAGTAAATTCATAATAATCAAACAAACAAACAAATAAACAGCAAATCAATGGATAAAAGCAGATGGAATAGATCTGACAAAGATTGGTGTTCAGATGAAATGTGTTGATTTGGGCAGGTCATCCCACCAGGGGGGGACATTTCATTTTTAAAGCTCGTGAAAGTGATTTTGTGCCTTTTTGGGATGAACAATAAAGCGACGTATATTTTACACCATCAGTCTTCTTTTGTGCTGTCTCCCATTATACAGTATGGTGTTATGCAGTGATAATCTGTTGAACCTTTGAACTCCCAAATGTCTGATTCTGGCTGTTTTACATTCTCATATTATTTTGCTGTTTTTCAGGGGACCCCTATACCTGTTCTCCATGTTCAGAGAGCGAATGGTCTGATGAGGGCAGTACGTCATGTAAGAACCGTTCTGTTGTCTATCTTGAGGTCACAGAAATCCTCTCCATCATTGTCATGGCTTCTGCCAGTTTCCTAATTATTCTTCTTATTGCCATATTTTGCCTTTTTGCTCACGATTACAACACGCCTGTAGTAAAGTCTGCTGGAGGCAGCATGTGTTTCCTCATGTTGACGTGTTTGATAATGTCTACAATAAGTGTGTTCTTTTTCTTCGGAAAACCCTCATTTGTATTTTGCGTCCTGAGAAATGTTGTATTTGCGTTTTTCTTCACTGTTTTTCTCTCTTGTATGGCTGTCCGTTCCTTTCAAATAGTTTGTATCTTCAAAATGGCTGCCAAGTTCCCTAACATGCACAGTCTTTGGGTGAAGCACAATGGACAGTGGCTCTTTGTTGGATTTTTTTCTGTCATTCATTTAATTTCTTGCATACTATGGATGACTGTCTCTACTCCCATACCCTCCAGGGACTCATCAACTTTTAAAAACCTGACCATACTCAGCTGTGAAATGGGGAACCCTGTAACTGTTAGCGTAGTTGTGTTTACAGGTTGGTTTCTTGGATTCCTGTGTCTCTTATTTTCTTACATGGGAAGAGATCTGCCAAAAAATTACAATGAGGCCAAATCAATAACTTTCAGTCTCATTTTGTACTATGTGAGTTGCATTATTTACTTCACAGCATACCTAATTCTCAAAAGCAAATACACCCAGCTTGTTAATGCAATGACACAGCTATCTAGTATATATGGAATTCTCTTCAGTTATTTCATACCAAAATCTTACATCATGATATTCCAACCGCAAAAAAACACTGCCGCATACTTTCAAACATCTATTCAGAATTACACCCAAACCATTAGCAGGACTTAACTTACTGAACTGAGAAAATTGGCCCACTTTAAATATTTCTATATAATATACAGTGTATAAATTAAATTGTTTATTTTAAAAGTTGTTGTGAACTTTCTATCTGGGAGGGAACTCAGAAACTTGTGTGGTGTGTATGTGTGTGTTGGTGTGTGTGTGTGAAAGAGAGAGAGAGAGGGAGAGATACATTGTTGATACACTGTCACAAAAAGAGGGAGGAGTCAACAAATCAGTGATGCGCCCACACGCACACACACACACACATGTTGGTTTTTGTGGTTTATGGGGACTCTCCATAGGCGTAATGGTTTTTATACTGAACAAACTGTGTGTGCTATTGCCCTACACCAACCCTACACCTAAACTTAGCCCTCACAGGAGACTTTGTGCATTTTTAGATTTTCAAAAAAACACCATTTAGTATGTTTTTTAAGCCTTTTGAATTACGGGGACATAGGCAGTGTCCTCATAAACCACCTTCATATTGTAATACCTCTGTCATACCCATGTCATTATACAAATTTGTGTCCCCATAAACCACATAAGCATGCACACACACACACACACTACACTAAATTTTCAATTGTTCATAGAATTCTAGAATTTGTAGAATTGATTTGTTCTATTTTGTTTAATTATATATACATGCATGTATGTATTTATTTATTTTTATTGCTTTTAATTATTATTGTTATTTATTTATTATTTTTTTAATACATATGTGTTCTATATTTAATGTAAACACTATGCTTTGGCAATACATTGCCAATGTCATGCCAATAAAGCACATATTGAATTGAATTGAATTGAATTGAATTGAATTGAATTGAAAGAGAGAGAGAGAGAGAGGTTAGATTAGATTGTTACTTTGCAAAATAGTGTCTGAGGTTGAGTGTGGATTAAGATATTGATTTAAGACTATTTAAATAGTTATATATTCATAAGGCTGATGATTACATGTGAACATTAAGTGAACACATACTTCCTTTTATTTAGCAGTCCTTTTTAAAAAAGTTCCATAAATATTCATTGTCATGCTGTTTTTTTTTTTCAGATTCACTTGTTTTTAATATATTACACTTCTCATTTGTATCTGGTGTTTTTGGTTGGTGCTGCATTGTGGAGGAAAAGCAGTCCCACTGATAAGGCAAAATGTTTTAATACAGTGTAACAAAGCAGTGTGCCACTGCCATTTCACTTCATCATGCTGATATCAGTCTAAATGTTGATTATAACAGCCCCTCTGGTAATTAAAGAAAAAAAAAAAAAAGTTCACCCTGTCATTATTTTTCACTCCCATGTTGCTGTAAACATGCATTTAATTCTTGTGGAACACAAAAGTAGCTAGATCTTTTTAACATTCTATTAACGCTGATTTACCAGGTATATTATATAGGACTCATCTAATGTGGCTCAAACTAATATTTTAACCACAGATTAGTAGTAGAAATATTTATTTGATTCATGATAATTTCAATTACAGACCAATGGGTATTTTTACTTTAATACACACAGTTCTTTTATTATATAGAACATTTGTATCATATGTTCAATGATAACAGAATGTTGTAGATTAATATTAATAAACCAATTACAGGTCTACTTAGCTTTTATGCTAACCAAACACACCTGACCAATAAATTAAAGCGTTCAGATTCATTCAGTAATGGGATGTTTAGAACTGGTACTAAAGTCTGCTGGACACTGGACCTCCAGGAGTGCAGCTGAAGAGCCCTGCATAGCCGTTTCCTGCCAGTGCTCCATTTGGCCACTTGGTGGCATAATATAAAGGCAGAATATTTCAGTGAAAATATGCTAATTTTATTTTCTATAATCTTCCTGCCTGAGGGAACAGAGGTGCAGCTCCCAACCACAGAGGCAACATGAATGTGTTATAGACAAATAGCATGGTATCAAAATATAAACAGACTGTTTAACCCTTTTAAACTATCCTTTGTCTCATGAAAATGCGTATAAATAGTACACCAAATAAAACAGAAAATCGTGATATTGTTACGCAGAAATGGACTTTGGCGTGCATATGATACGCATCTACCCCACAAACAAATTGCGTATCATACACGCCAAAGTCAATTTTACGACAGTAAAACAGTAAAACAGTACGCCAAATAGAAACATAAACTCGTGCTATTGATACGCACTTTAGTGAGATCGGGTTGGGTTTCCAAAGGCACAAGAGCTGTTCAAAAAGCAGGTCACTCACAAAATTTAGTAATCTAATCTCACTTTTAACTCAAATGTCCTCTGTAAATCTTTGGATGCTTTTAAATAGTATTTTCTTAAACCAACTTGATTGCGTTTCCTTCACTTTGGTTAATCTCGTCATTTCAGTTTTGATATAGGCCTATACCTTTAGCAGAACCGGTCAGAGGATGAATCTTGAAATCAAGGCCAAATTCGACCTGACATGTGGTGCTGCCTGCTTACAGGATGCTGAAGCAAATCGTGCGTTTCATACAATTACTATACTGTATCCTTCTCATTCCACCTTCGAGGTCTGCAAAGAATAGGACTACAGCATATGTCACACCCTGCAACAGCAGCAGGGCAAAAAGTGTTTTTATTTAATTAATTAATTTTTATCTTCTTTTTTTTCAATGAAACGCACACTCTTCCAAATCTCAACTCTCTCTCTCTCTCTCTCTCTCTTTTTTTTCTTGCCTCAGCGAACCCATTCATGCATTTAACAGAAGGCATATTTTGTGTGCCAAAAATACGAAGCGAGGAAAATTGTCGGGCCGCCCCCACCTTTTCAGAAGCTGGTGCCGATTTTCCACATTTTGGAGTTATAAAGAAAGTTCTCTGGGAAACCTACGATTAGGCTATATTGAAGCATATATAACAATCCTCTATACAGCCGCTAACAGGGCATTTTGAAAAGTGTTTCGATTTGTTGTTTCATGAAACTACAGTTCCCTTGTTAAAGACATTTGTGGATCCCTTAATTTATAGCCACCTAACGTGATTTCACATATTTTTGGACTACTGAAAATATCGAGCCGAAAATATAGCAGTAGGCTTGGAGAAAGACAGTTGTGGATCTTCCAAAAGAGAGAGTTTCGTATTTGAAATTAAAGTAACAACACAGAGAAACATGGACATGTATGTCATGGCAAAAAAACTATGTTTGATTCCTTGTCTTATTTTGCGTTCAAACGAAAGCAGTGTACACAAGTCGTTTATTCTTATACAAATGAGTCGCAAATTCTGACGAGTAAATGGCAGATGTTTTGCAATTCAAGGCGCATCCATAGACAGGATTTAGTGCTTCACAATGAGGGGCTCGTCTTTTGTTAAGCTCTTGTGTTTCTCATTGAAAAGCGTTACAAAGGGTTCATCCTTCATGGAGTTTTAAAGTTACTTTCCACTAGTTCATTTCAGTCCTTGAGAAAACCTAAAGCAATGTTAATGTCCCTCTCTTTTCCTTTGAGACCGAGATCTCAGTCCACACAACCAAACACAGGGCATTGTGCACCTGAACCAAAGCCTTCTGAATAACTTGCAGTCTATAGAAATTCATTATAGAACATGTTTGATTAGCCCAATACAAACAGGACGGACGCGTGGCATTTTACAGTGACACAAATAAAATATGTCAAATTGTGAGTTGTAGCCGGGTAGCTGTTAAATATAGTTGATATCAAGTTGGGTATTTTGTTGAACTTTGCGGGAAGCCATTTGTTTCATTTAGTTTTTTCTTTTCTTTTTTATCCTCTGAATAGTAAAGGCGGTTCTCCGATTTGTTTCGCTCTTGCTTGACCCGTTCCGTGACATCAGAATTCCGAAGACAGTCATCTTTTGCATAAGCTAAATTCGTTCAGTACGCCTAAATTCGTTCATATTCTCAAAATAAAGTAAAGAAAGATATGAAGAAATAGTAAAGATGACTAGAAAGTGTAATGTAGGCTAAATATTCAAATTGAGGGTGCACAGACAGTGTCCATATATTAACACAAATATATCACACCCATATGTCTACACCTGCATATATATATATATATATGTGTATACACACACACACACACACACACACGTGTGTGTGTATTTGTAATTTGTAATTGTATCTCTATTTATAGTTTCTGTTGCAGTGCTGTATTTATATTGCATGTATTTATATTCAAGTCAGTTAACGAGTCGGATTTTTTTTCTACATCAGCTTACAGTGTCAGTAGGCTATTCGAAAGATATAGTTAATGTGGTTCATTGGTTTATCAGCGGGAGAACGCATCATACGCGATAAGAGACCAAAACATATTTAGCGCATTTGTAGTGTTTACGAAAGTTTTTTTTTTTTTTTTATCTTTGAATTGTGTGTGTCTGGCTTCAATTTAACGTAACCTAATTGTGAGCAGAGAAAACAGCTTTTCTTCCGAATGTGGTGGCTAATTTAAAGTGCTAATGTGGTGCAACATGTTAAATTTAAGCGTGAAAACAGCGTGATAAACAGCATCAACGAAGCACAAAGGAGTGAAGCCATCCACCATGTACCTAACTGCTGTGCTCCAATTTCATACCGATTTCGCGCTTGAAACAATTATTCGGCGCATTACACGCAATTTAATCTGAGATTTAGGCCTACTTGCTAATGTGATTTCCTGTAGCAACATAATCTATACGCACAAACAAATCAGTAGGGCTACAGTATATTTTATTTCTAAAAATGTAGGGTTATCTCTAATATTAGACTATAATTTAGTAATTAATTCAATGTAGAAAGAAAAAGAAGAAGAAGAAGAAAAAGAAAAAGAAGAAAGGAAAGAAAAAGAGTCCTATAACGCTATAAATTGCCATTTATCCTGTCGCGTTTCCTGCGTCTCAAGTCAATGACACAATCTTTCTCATTTTCTATAATTGCATGAAATTTGTCCTATAGTCTATATTCACAGGCCTATAATAATTTTCAAGTGGAATTCTGTTTTTCTCCAAAATATGCACATTTTTGTAGACCTGGCGAGATAAAGCAGACGTTAAATGATGCTATATTAAATGATTAACGTTATTATTATGAATAGCCTAAATGCTGAGTAAATTATAAAAAAGTGCAAGTACAAAGTGTAGAAAAAGACTATGTCCTACAGTGAGCATGTTGCTCAGAGTTAACGCTAAGTCAAAGACTTTCTCAAGAACCCACTCTATTGATGGGGAGGTATGGAAAATCAGGCGGATAGGGCCCTCGAGGCGCGCACTGCCACATGCTGCCAAACTATAGGACAGACAACATTTTGACCATTTCGGTTTTCTTAAAAAAACATTACAACATTAAATACCTAATAAATAGCCGTGGGCAACTAACAAGATAGCAATTAACCAATTACACACACACACACACACACACACACACACACACACATTGGAGTCTCTGAATACAAATCAATCAAATGAGTTGTGGAAGGACAAGTCGTATAGATCTTGTCTTGCTCAAATGTAGCTGATTTCAGTACCTTGGACAACGACACTACAATCGGTGTAGCGCTGGGCTGCGTTACCCAAAAGCAATGTGACTAAGTTGCTCGTAAAGATCATTGCGGGCAATTATTCTACGATCTTACAATGCTTTTGGTAAAATGCAGCCTTTCTACACAATTAAAAATAAAGTTTCTTTATTGGCATCTATGGTTCCATGAAGAAACTTTAACATCCACTGAACCTTTATATTTTCTTCATAGTGTGAATAGCATTTTTTTTAAAGAACGTTTGTTCTATACAGAACTATAACTAAGAAAAAGTGGTCAAAAAAGAGGGCCAATAATATATAGTGCTGCTTGAAAGTTTGTCAACCCTTTAGAATTTTCTATATTTCTGCATAAATATGACCCAAAACATCATCAGATTTGGAAAGTAGACAAAGAGAACCCAATCAAACAAGTGAGAGAAAAATATTTTCTTTGTCATTTATTTATTGAGTGTTATATATCTGTGCGTTGCAAAAGTATGTGAATCTTTGCTTTCAGTATCTGGTATGACCCCCTTTTGCTGCAGTAACTGAAGGTAAAGTTTCTTGTAAATGCTGATCAGTCCTGCACAATAACATGTAGGAGTTTTAGCCCATTCCTTAGTGCAGAACCACTTAAACTCTGTGATGTTGGTGGGTTTCCTCCTATAAACTGCTTGCTTAGGTCCTTCCACAACATTTTAATTGGATTAAGGTCTGGACTTTGACTCAGCCATTCCAAAAATAACTTTGTTCTTCTTTAACCATTCTTTGTTAGAATGACTTGTGTGCTTGGGGTTGTTGTCTTACTGCATGACCCACGTTCTCTTGAGACTCTGTTCTTAAACAGATGTCCTGACGTTTTCCTTTAGAATTTGCTGGTATAATTCAGAATTCATTGTTCCATCAATGATGGCAGGCTGTCCTGGCCAAGATGCAGCAAAACAGGCCCACGCCATGATACTACCACCACCATGATTCACAGAAGGGATAAGATTCTTTAGCTGGAATGCACTGTGTTATTTTCTCCGAACATAATAGCTTATCGTTTAAACCAATCAGTTCTATTTTAGTTTCATCCATCCATTAAATATTTCTCCAATAGACCTCTGGCTTGTCCACATGATCTTTAGCAAGCAATTTTCTTTTTGGAGAACAGTGGCTTTCTTCTTGCAACTCTGCCATGCACACCATGATGGGTTGCTCAGTGTTATCCTCATGGTGGGCTCATGAACATTAACATTAGCCAATGTGAGAAAGGCCTTTAGTTGCTTAGAAGTTACCCTGGGAACTTTTGCAACCTCACAGATTATTACACGTTCTGCTTTGGAGTGATCTTTGTTGGTCAACCACTTCTCGGGAAGGTAACAGTGGTCTTGAATTTCCTCCATTTGTACACAGTCTGTCTGACTGTGGATTTGTGGAATCCAAACTCTTTAGAGATGGTTTTGTAACCTTTTCTAACCTGATGGGCAACATCAACTCTTTTTCTGAGGTCCTCAGTAATCTCCTTTGGTCGTGACATGATTCACTTCCACAAACATGAACAGACTTTGATAGATCCCTGTTCTTTAAATAAAACAGGTCATGTACTGACATTTGCACTGACTGGAAACACCTCTGCACAGATGGATTCTAATTTCACCTTCAAATTAACTGCTAATCCAAGAGATTCACACACTTTTGGCACTCACAGATATGCAATATTGGATCATTTTCCAGAAGAAATAAATGACAAAGAAAATATTTTTGTCTCATTTGTTTGAGTGGGTTCTTTCAGAACTTGTGCGATTATTGTCTGATTATGTTTTGGGTCATATTTATGCAGAAATATCGAAAATTCTACAGGGTTCACAATTTTTTTTATATATATATACACACACACAATAGGTAATATATACATATATATAAATATACATTTAATACAATTACATACATTACACAATATAAAAATAACTCAGTTTACTTTAAGGTAAATAAATATGTATGTTTTATGACAGCTATTCACTCTTAATAAGATTTTTTTTTTACCAGTCTTACCAAAAATGGCTATATGACGTTGAGATACAGTTTTTACAAATGTTGCAGTTTGCAAAAGAAGTTTATTGAAGACGACCGAGAATGACCGCAGTGGGATACCAGTCACCATGACGATATGCTTATTAGAGAGGTAAATTGTGACTTTGTTCGCTCATTGAAACCTCTGCTGTGCGGAACCAGAGGATGAACCGTGAAACCAGGGACGAATAGTTTCAATAGCAAGTCGCAGGGAAGCATATGGTGCTGCAAGCACACCGAACGCTGCCACCAATAAATTGCAGATTTCATACTAATTTTCTCTGGAAGGAAATTCCATGCCACCCACGCGACTCATCTGTGTGGCTTTTTATGATGTCTTGTTGCTCAGTTTTGGCTTGCATTCTGAAGCTACATAGAAATGTATTTACAAAAAGCGAATTAATCAAAATAAGACAAAATAAAACGAATTAATGTTTAAACATGTTTGTTTAACTATATTAGTGAGGACTTTTAATATATGTCTAATGTTTTTTGTTTTGTTTTTTTATCAGGTTAATACACGCCTAAACTAACTCATAAAAAATAACCCTACAAATAACCTGTGCAAAAAGCTAGATTTATATAACCTGAACTTGATTTGGCCGTTTTATGTTTTTAACTAGGTGTTAACACAATAGTCGGGGTTCAACAAGGTTCACTAGTGAGAACATTTTTGTTTACTAAATATTTGGGGGACATTGCATACCTCTATTGCTTTTATACAGCTGCTTAAATATTGTAACCTAACCTTAACCCGCACCCTAACTGAGAACTTTCTTCAAAATAATGGTTTTTTTTAGCGATTTTATCATATTTAGTTCACTAATGGGTAAATTAGGTTCGTTTGAGCAAGCGGAAATCTGAATTTTTGAGAAGCGATTCCACTCTGCCATGAACCCAGCAAAGAACAAATGAAAATAGATTTAGTTTATATTA
This sequence comes from Barbus barbus, assembly GCF_936440315.1. Lineage (NCBI taxonomy): Eukaryota > Metazoa > Chordata > Actinopteri > Cypriniformes > Cyprinidae > Barbus > Barbus barbus. Next base: position 3,583,507 of record NC_136757.1, read on the forward strand.
AATATATTAATTATTTGTGACAGATGAAAAAATATTGCACTAATATATATAGAAGAATAATTGTTATTTTGTTTGAAAATGAAAATAGCCCCATATTTTGAAAGAATACGGGACTTACTATAAGAACTTTCATCAAAATGCCTAATTTATCGCGATAAAGTAAATATTCGCTGATATATTTGTACTAAAAACAGTGTTCACAACTCTTCGTTCTTATACAGATTTGTTGCTTTTCCTGGAGGCTAAATGACAGATGCTTTGCAACTCAAAGAGCCCCAGTAGACAAGATGTGGTGCTTAACAATGTGAGGGGTCTTTTGTCTTTCGTTTCTGATTGAATGGCTTCACACAGCTTCCATCCTTCGCCGGGTTCTAAGTTACTATCCACTAATTTATTTCAGCCCCTAAGGATACCCAAAGCGATGTAAATGTGTCCTTCTGTTTTTCTTTCCTTAGCCAGTAGCCTTAATGCACACAGCCAAACACAAGACCGTGCGCGTCTAATTCAAAGTAAAGACTTCTCAAAGACCTGCGCTCTAGTCTATAAAAATTCATGACATACAACTTTTGATCAGACCAAAAAATAAATAAATAAATAAAAAATTGACGCGTGGCATTTAACTATTTGTAATAATTATTATTATTTAATAAACAATCCAGTATCTATATGGATCACCATTGTACAACATAAACGTTAAATCCAAAGCTTGTGAATTATACTTTGCTGATTTTTTTTTTAATCGGAAAAGTTGATGTTTGGTAACTTTGCTCTGCTCACATGAAGTACATCACCTGCAGGACACATTGCAAGTAATTTTTCACTGTGAAAATGTAACATTGAAACACTAAAACAATCTTTCAGAATACAAAACCCCTTGCATTAGAAACATAATGCAACGGCTTTACTGATGTTAGGTTTATCTCAAATGTCTTTGAATTGTGATGACAGTTTTGTTGGACTTGTATATATTGTTCTGTCATTTTGAGCTCATGAACATCAGGTGTGTCTCTTTTACCGCCATGCTTTTTGTATTTACATGTTAACAATGAATGGTAGTTCTTTATAAAAGGAACGTTTATTGCAGTAATTGTATAATTACTTCACTAATTGTTGTTAACAAGCCATAGAATACTTCAATCACTACAGGATCTTCTAACTAGGCGCGCATGATAAAGGGCAGTTAGGGTTAATCAGTTACAGATGGAAAAAAAGTGAAAGCACTTCCAAGCTTTTGATAAACATGCGCTTAACCTTTATGGCAGTCTGTTATTATGCCAATTTCGAGCACAAATTGCTCCCGTCTTGTTTCTGACAAGGTGGAGGAAACAGTAAAATCTCTTAGTGAAACATGACAATAAAGTGATTGTTTACTATTTCATCTGATCTAAAACTATAGACTTAGGCACAGTTAACCAAGTAAATTGATTTTCTGTTGAAAATGAACTGTTAATACAATGGTGGTGCTTCTGTGCGTGAGACTGACGTGTAAATCAGCTTCACAAAAGAGAGCTGATTTGCTCCGATTTCATACTGATTTGTGCTATTTTACGCTGTGAAAAAGAAACAACTGTGGTGTTTTGAATTTTAAGTGCTTTGACACATGCATCTGTGACCCGGCATGTCTCTTAGCCGAATGTGTTAATAATAACGTAATATACGGAACAACAGAAAAGCTGTTAATTAAAATTATGATGTTAAGAGCACTTTATATAGGCTAGCCCGACACCATTGCGGTACAGACTTTGGTAACACTTTATTTTGATGAGCCCTTTTGAACATTCTGTTGACACTAAGTAATGTTGCAACTACATGTCAACAAACTCTCATTAGAGTATTATTATAGACTGTCTGCTTCATATCTGCTGACTCTTTATTGTGATGGTCTCCCAACAGACTCTGATGACTGTAAGTAACTTTGCAAGTACGTGTTAACTTATTCTAACCCTAACCCTACCTGTCTACTAATACACTACTCTACCCGATCTCATGAATGTGTGTATAAATAGCACGCCAAATAAAAACGAAAACTAGCGGTATTGATACGCAAAAATGGACTTTGGCGTGTATATGCTACGCGATGGGTAGGGTTAGGGTTGTGGGGTAGATGCCTATCATATGTACGCAAACAAATTTCATATCATATGCACGCGAAAACTGCGTATTATATGCACGCCAAACACGCGCGTGTCATACGCCAAAGTCAATTTTTTCGTATCAGTACCACGAGTTTTCATTTTTATTTTGGCCTGCTATTTATACGCATTTTCATGAGACTGGGCTGTACTACTAACACTCTAATGAGAGTTAGTAGATAGGTGCAATGTTACAATAGTCAACATAATGTGTTAAAGGGACCATCAAAATAAAGTGAAAACCAGACTTTTTCTGACGGACAGTACCAGAAATTGCTATAAACAGACTAGGCTACTTAAAATAGCAAAGAAAACACTTTGCCTCTCAATCTATGTAACGTAATCTTGTAAACACTGTACACTTTTTGCAAAGTTTTGGTGCAATAATATTGTTTCGTAAAAAGGAACTGATTTGTTGAAAGAGAACTTATTTTAGAAGACGTACAATAGACTTGAAAGATCAATCGCTTCGATATACATAAATAAACTGCAGTGTTTTTCATTGCTTTCTAAAGGCTCTTGACCGGAGCTGCTGAAATGGTAATGTGAGTCCATCCCGGTGTCACGGCATTTGTTCCCTCTGTATAAATAAAGCTATTGTATAGTGAGGCCGTCTCAAGCGAAAAAAAGTCTTAAAGCTATCAATGGACTTTCATTCGTCCTGTCGCGTGTCACGCTTTTGAAGTCATTCCCTGACTTTTTTTTTTTTTAGTGTGCATGTGCACCAGGAAATAATCAAAGAAAAAATTAAAACGAAAATGGCATTGTTCCAGCAATATGCATACAATTTTTGTTCAAATTATAATTTTTTGAACAAAATAAAGTTCCGGAATAAAATTATCAATAAAAGAACCATGCTGTGGCATGAAGTGACTCGAGTCTGAGTTGATTTTAAGCTGTTCATCATTTTTATGTGAAACTGTAGTTTTCCCTTAGTTTCCTTGGTGGAAACCATAGGGCCATTACTTAAAAAAAAAAAAAACTTTTTTTTTGGAAAATCCCTGTATGACATTCCCAAGGATAGGCTCTATTGATGGAGAAGTGTGGAAAATCAGGCGGATAGGGCCCTCGGACAGTAGGCGTTCCTCTGATTCTCCTCGCTTCGCTCTTTGAAGGGAACATCTGTGAGAATTTTACTTCTCTTTGAGAACATGTATGTTATCAAGCTTAAAACTTAGAGCTTTACTTGTAGCATGACCGTCTGTATTCTACAGACAGCGTTTTGGCGGTTTTAGAAAATGTAGCTTTGGTTTGTAGAATCTTGACGTTTTAATTCAGTAAAAGTGATTCCCCTTCCTTATTGGCAGAAAATTGCCACGTTGTGAAGACATGGAAAAGATTTCCACGGTGCTGCCTGTCTCAACATGGCGTGAAACTTGAAGAGAAAGGGATGAATAGTCAGAGCTAATTCCTCTACATCTCGACTGGTTATTTGTAACATTTTCCATTTTACGGTGTTTCTATGGAACTCTCTACATTTTCACCCCACACGACGATCTTTGTTCATTTCTATCTAATATAATGCGAATGAAATATAAGATAGGCTTAGATAAAATATTAGCTCATATTATTATAAGGGTTAGCCCAAGTTTATAAAAGCCCCAGTTTGCCATTTCAAATAAAATAAATTTGACATGCAAGTGATGTGTGGAAAACACAATTGCGTATTACGCCACTAACTAATACCTTTATTATTATTACTTTATTGTGTATTTAGAAAGTCTCATGGTTTATAAAAAAGAGTAGCACCAAAGTCAATCCTAAACTCCTTTTTGAGAACAAAAGCACAGCCGGGAAAGCAACTTCGTGCTGATTGGGTGTCCAGCAGAAACTAAATGGATGCTCTTTTTGCGCACCAATGATGTGAGCAGTGCATTGAGATGTTAAGTGAGTCTCTCTTTATAAAGCAGGTTACTAAGGAAAATTACATCACTCTGACACAAGGAAGTTGGATAATTCATCTGGGTATCTAAGCGCAACGAGCATTTGAGGACAATGCCTGCAGCACCAGAGAGAGTGGGAACGGCGAAAACTCAGAGCGGTAAAAAGGTGATTTGAGTTATAAGTTAAACGAATTTTTTTACAAAAATAAATAAGTTAATAAATAAAATAAAAAATATAGAACTTATTTTTCAGCGTGCATTGATAGCATTTTAAATAAAAGTATTGTTTTGATAAATAAAAAATAAAAAGGTTTTGTCTTTCAGGTGTCCAAACCACTGATGGAGAAGAAAAGAAGAGCACGTATCAATAAATGTTTGAATCAGTTGAAAAGTCTCCTGGAGAGTGTCTGTTCGAATAATGTAAGAACATGAAATGGATTTAAAATGTATTCAAATTCTAATATCAAATGTCTGTCTCAAAAACCAACTGATCTGTTTTTATATTATTCAGATCCGCAAGCGAAAATTGGAAAAGGCTGACATTTTGGAGCTGACGGTTAAACATCTGATGCATCTGCAAAACACCAAAAGAGGTTTGTGTTCCATTCGCATTTAAATAATTATTTTTCGTTTCATTTCCAACATAATTTAAGTGTATTATTGGGAAACAATACATATTGATTTCTCTAAATGCAGGAATGCCCACAGTTTGTGACTCTGCTGAATATCACGCTGGCTACAGAAGTTGTCTCGCCACTGTCAGTCATTATCTTCTGGCTTCGGACGCAGACAGAGAAGCCCGCTCCATCATGCTGACACATCTTAGGAGCGGTTCAAACCTCGTTCCTGATTTCAGTACCGCGGAGAGCGAGCCTGCTCGGATCCCTGCTTTAACTTGTACACTTCGCCGATCACACAAAGCTCCGCTTAATACAGACGCTACTCATCCCAACTTGCAGCAAACTTCAGACAGATATTACTGCTCTGTGCCGAAGAGGACTGAGACTTGTGAGACGGACAAAATATCATTTAACGCACAGGCTGGAACCCATGGATCCAAGAAGCTCAAAACCACACTCTTCAGTCTTAAAAATACAAAGGTTGACGAGGGCTGCAATTTTTCTGAAGCCTTGAAACATAATTATTGGCGGCCTTGGTAAATCTGAAGAATTTCAAATGTCACTGTTTTAACACTTAGACTTTATAAAACAGCTCTAATTTTGCTTCTCATGCACTGTATATGTAGATCCTATTTTTTTTGATAAATGATGGCAAATGTTTATTTTAATAATAAAAGACTACAACATTGGCTTGAGTTTGCTTATGATTTAAACTGACAAATGTGTATGACTATTTTGTAGACGCTAATTGTGGTGAATGGTGGGAGGAAACTCAGGCTGGGTCTGGCGAACGGGTCTCGGGTGAAGCTTTGAGATGTGCAACCAAAGATGTTCATTTGTACTTAAATAACAGACCATTTTAAATAACAATTTCAGTCGTTTTCAACAGTATAAATAAATAAATAGCCTTACCAAAATATAGCGTTACCTTGTCACCTGGGGATTTTCACTGACACAGTGGCAAATGACCTGGAAGCACGCAAGACATATCCCCTTCACCCTTAACTTCCTTAGAACTGTACATCTGCCAATCACCATTGCTGAGGAGAGGTTTAATTATGGCCACAGAAGGGCACACTGCATAGTTGAGCACGTTTCTGCTGCGTTAGCAAGTCCAGTGGAGACCCTCCACAATGCAGTTGTAGTGGTTACTGTGATTCTTCACAACAGAGAAAGAATTCAAGGTCAAGCTGCTGATTACGATGATTCTCTTGACGTTAAGGCAAGATATGCATCCTGCAAGAGCAGAATTTTTAATTCACAATATGTTTGGTTTCTTATTGATATTTTTAATTTCATCTGAGCAGTTGAGACACTGTTAATTAAAAAATGCATCACCCAATGTGTTAGGAAATAAATAGAAACATTTGCTAATTTAGTTGTTATTACACAAAATGTAAAATATTAAACCAGGGGGAGATTGCCACTAAGAAGCCCCTCTGATGATTTGACATAACTCTTATTAATCTTATATTTATGTGTCATTAATGTAAAAAATCTACTATTCTATTTAAAATGTTATTTTGACAATTTAGTTGAATACCAATGACAGATAAAGCAGAATCCCGGTAAAAGAGATTCATATGAAAGGTAAAATTATTCTATGACTTATATGAAGGCATATAAATATTGACATATTTAATTGACCGTATTTTAACTGAAGATATGTCATAATAGCAACACTATGATTGCAAATTAATTAACACTCATTAACCTCTTGGTTTTAATGAAACAGACAATGCCTGAAATTTAATTCATAGATTGATAATAACCCTAATGAATTACATAAGTATTATATTTAAAAATAATAACACTAGTAACAACACGCCACGTGTGGCCTTCTGTGCCAATTCTGGGGGAGACACAAAAACAATAATACACAAGATCACTATTTTTCAGAGACACAAAATTAGATCACTTAACCACAAAACTATTTTTACTGACTAAATCTCACAAATGTTGATATTTAGATGAAATTACAAAATTAAAATAGTGTAGCCCGTCATCAAAAGTGCTGAGATTAGACTGTGTGCCATCTATGGTCAAGAAAAAAATTTATTGTGTGGATTACATAGATATATGATTTTTGATGCCAACAGTTTAATGACAACAGACTCTCATGACTTTTTGTTAGTATTTTATGATTTGGCAAATTGGCACTCGTGGCACACTGAGGGTAAGGCTTGAGGTGCATCTTAATTACCTACAAATTATATATTTTTTTGTCAGACTGTACTAATTCATATTAAAATGCAAACCTGTGCAGAAAACTTCACTGAACCCTTCCAGGATTAATTGGAACAACAACTGAGAGCCCTTTTTCTCAATGTTGGCGCCTCACTGTTGCACTTGTCTTGTTGAACAGTTAATGTAAAATATTTGAAAGGCCAGTTAGTAAACCGTTGTTTAGTTTTCACTAATGTAATGGAAACGTTAAGAAAGGGCTGTCCACATTGCCCATAGAGTGTATGTAGGTTACCATTAATTGTGGTGAGGCTAAACAATTGTTTCCAACAGACTATTCAAGAGGGACAGGGGACGAAAGACAAAATCAGAAAAATGATTCAGGACTTGGAATGGAGATTTTCACAGAAGTATTTGCAGTTTATGTATCACCTGCTCAGTCAACACAAATACACCACATATCCAACTATAAAAACAAAAGATAATGAACACAAAACCATTTGTACATGCATGCAATGTTGTAGCAAAGAAATCCATTTGAAAATAATAAAGTGACTCACCTTTCGTCACTGAAATGATTCAGTTTATTTTATCTTGCATGACGGCATCCCAGCCTTAGCAAGACCATATTGGAGGATGAACCTGTTTTAATCATTGATTAGTTTACAGTATAATATATTATACTCTATATAATAATATATTGTAATATATAAAATATTGTAAATGCCTTAAAATATTAACCTACCATAAAAAAAAAGTATTTACTGGAGTAAAAAGTGTGAACCAGCCATGATCTTATATATAAGATAAGGTGAACTGTTTTGAAAAAACGTTTTTATACTCAGAGGAACAACATTTTTAATCATGTCACCTGTATTTGGGTCTAACGATATCAGCCAATGGACAATTTGATTAAGCAATTGAAGATCTGATGGGCAAGGCACATAGGACTTATTATAGCATAAGAAACTCATTGTCATAATTCACTTGTCATAAAAATTTCATTAATTGTCATAAAAATCATAAATTGGCACCTAATCAATTTTAAAGATCAAATAATCTATATAAAAAAAATAATAATCTTCTGATGAATAACTGCGTAAATGAGAACAGTCTGTCTGTAGAGATTAGCAGACACTGTCTCTAATGGTCTTATTTGCTGAAATGCAACTTGTCCTCCATCAATTACTTTACTCAAATAGCTTGAATTTACCTGATTTCCAGTGAGCGAGTCATTTAGACAAAATCTTGGGAGAAAAGGAAGTGTCCAGCTCACAGCGTAATATATGCCCTCCTGCCGTGAGGGACAGAAGCTGAACCTAATATTTCCTTGATATATATGTGTGGTGGGTTTATTATATAATTTATGTGTGTGTGTGTGTGTGTGTTTGTTTGTAATATATTTATTGCTTAATGTTCAGCAAAATTGTGCTACTCTACAGATTCATACCATTAAGCACAGTCATGCTCATTTGAACTGAACTGCATTGGATTGAAAGAGAGAGAGAGATGATCTGAGCAACAAAACATCAGTAATCAAAAACACTTTGTTATAGGTAGAGACACAAATGTTTAAATTGTTCACTTAAGAGTGCATTTTCATGAGTGCGTTGACACAACACAGTCCTTGTAGCCTCAGAAGTCATTTTAAAGCTTCATTAAATTACATTTTAACATTTAAGCGTGTATGAAACTGAACAGGTTTGGTTGCATTCATAATTAAATTATTCGTGCTACTGCAATAGTGATCATTCTCACCATGAATGTAGGCTCAAATTTGTGTATCAAAGTGGCTTATGTTTCAGTGCTATATATCATTAGATAAATGTGAAATATATCATATGTAAGTGGTTATATCAAACAAGGTTTAGACCAATAGTTAATGTATATTCTATCAGGTGCCAAATCTTTTTACACATTCATTTTAAAGCCATATCAACTAAGATGCAGAACATGACTGTCTTCAAAAGCCAATGAGAAACAATTTCAGGGGGGGGGGGGGGGGGAAACCTTGTACAACCATCTAGAGTATATAGGAGGAGGAAGACTCTTGTGGATGCCCTTACTGTGTATTAGACTAAGGGGCAATCTGCAGGTTCCCACATGAAATATGAAGAATGTCCGAGTGGATCCCATGTGAAGCTGCCTAGGTATCAAGCACCATTTGATATTTCAACACCAATATCTGGCTGTATGAAATGTACAAAAGTGCATTCTGGCAGCAAGCACAGATTTCTTTTCTTTTGTTTTTATACATGTATAAATGGACAAGAACAAATCATTTAAAAAGCTGATGTCTTGGGATACATGTATAAAATCTGGTCACATACAACATTAAATAATACAGCAAATATCCAATTCCCATTCAATGTTTATGTCTACTGTAACAAATCAAATTGCACCAGCTTTCAAAAGGTCCTATTCTCCACATGACAAAAGATTATGTCACTTATTTAGTAAAAAGTGCATGTTGACTGCAGGCTATGGGTGTTTTTAAAGTGTTACTTTTCATATCATACTTTTTTACGGGCTACCAGACAAATAAGACTGTAATCATGAGAATAACAATGCATCAGATATACATTTTCAATCATCACAAAGCACTTGAACTCAAACACAAACTCATTTAAAACATATCTGTGGAAAGAAACATTTTAGCCTATTGGCAAACATTTCTGGATCTACAAAGATAACCTTGTGCTTCAAAAATATGAATTCAAATGATATACAAAATATATTTTCAGTTTACTTAAAAAAAACAAAAAAACATTAAAAACATGCCACACCACCAGAAACAATAAAAACTCATTTTTTTTTAGAGTTTATAGCTCTGTGAGCTAAAATGTTGTAAGGAAACGCTATACTTACTGCTAACCTTTTCCACAACCAAGTTTACCTTTGCAGTTTTATTAAATGAAGGGTATAAAACAACTGAGAAATCTGCTAAACAAGCTGTTTTGTCAAATTTCAATCCCCCTCCATCCCCCTTTATTGCTACCCCTTCCTCTATGCTATGAGACAAGAGCAATTTGGCCAAAAAATAAGGAAAAATATAATTTGTTTGGCTAATATTAAGCATCAAAGACATATTTAAACATAAAAGTATGTTGTAAATTTTAAAAGTATTTTTGAACACCCAGCCCTACTTGAGGCAAGAATAAAAAATAATTATATTATATGTACTGTAGAGCTACACAAAGTAATGGAACGGCCCCTAATTCCTTTAGTCAACAAAGGCAGTATTTTGACCAGAATACTAACTTCTCACTGAAACGTAAAAGCTGAAAACTGTCATCGGCCTCAGTAAAAAGCTCATGTGTATGAGCAGAAGGCCTAGTGCTAATTTCAAACGTGTTTTCAAAAGTGTTGAGCTCAGGACACATATTTGCTGCTCAGCTTCCCTTGCCTTGGAGGCCCACTGACCCCGTAAATCCAGCCTGGTTTCAGCAATACACAAAAAAAGAAACGATGATGTCCTTATGCCATTTCAAATCCATCACACTTCAAAAATCCCAGTTCCAAGTTAAGAAAAACATTCCACTTAGTCAAAGCTTTAACACTAATAAGCATTTCAGGGACTACTTGAAAATACTCATAAAACTGTTGCTTAGTTTGTGGATCCTACGGTTGTCATATAGCCTGATGATGCAGATTGTGAGCTTATAAAACTATTTGTGCTTCCTTTGCTTTCCCCTTTAGGCAGGTTCTTCTGGTCCACCCAAGCAGATGCATCTACCTGTCCTGTCCTAATGCTTGAAGAAGCTTGCTTCTCTGTCCGTGAACCCGGTCCCAACGGAACAAGCTCTGATGCACGCTTGTGTTCAGGGCATGCCTTGATGCCCGAGCCTTCGCCAACGCTACCGTCCCTCGCCTTTCTCTGTAGATCCTGAGGGATCTCACCTGGCGTGGCTCCTTTGCCGTGCTCAGAGCAGCGTCTCAGTGCTTGAGGCTCACGCTCAAAGTGCGTGAGCGGGAAATGCGGCAACAAAACAACGTGCTGTTCGAAGGTCTCTGGAACCAGAGAGATCGCAGAGGCTCGCCGGGGGCTTCTCATTGGACTAGCCAGTGGCGTCTCATCAATGAAGTTAATCACTTCGTCGCGGCTAAAGCACTTGAAATCATCCTCATAACGCTCGACTCGTGGAATCTGCTTGAGCGAATGCATGTCCTCGGATCGCCTCCTTTTGCGGTGTGGCTGGCTCTCCTCGTGGTAGGACCCCGGACTGCTCCGACGTCTCTCGTGGTGCGGCGAGCTGTATTGCGGGATGCCAATGATGTCCTCTGTGGAGCCCCAGCGATGCAGGTAAGACGGGATCTGACCGGTGGTCCACATGTCGGTGTCGTCGTGGGAGTATCTTCTTGTAGGGGGCACCTGGAGTAACACACAGACGAGTGAACCAGGACATTTCCAAAAGCTAAATTCCGGCTCAAACTAAGGACCTCAAAGCTTTTGCATCTCTTATAACGCCAGAATCAATGGAATCTTGTGAACTATAATGGCTTTCACATTAAAGTACTAAATATTCATATATCTGCCTTTTAATAGAGATAAAATGAAGTTAATATTCTTTTGCTTAGTTTAAAATCACTCATTCTACAAACAGATACTCACATTCCACATTGTTCTGAGAACTACACAGGAAAGACATAAAATTAGTTTTTAGTATTTAAAAGAACTTTAAGTACACTATCCAAAGCATACAGCACAAGCCTAGCATGAAAGCAACTGTATTGGATAATGCAGGAATGAGACAGCCTTTACAAAGAAGCCCTAGATGCATTATGAGGACTGATTGATAGGTGTACTATACTATGGCCAGTAGAGGGAAGCAAAGCATCATTAAAGCAAAGGCATTCAGTTTTTGTAACATTATCTATTTAAACAGATCAACTAATACACAAGCTTAATTTTATATATTATATTATGCTACAGGACTTAAGTTAACACAAACATTTTTACGTTTTCGCCTTATTTAAGACTTGTTACTCAACTGATTTAAATTATATGTCTATTTTATAAAAGCATGTCATTTTGCTTTAAATATACTACCCATTGATTAAATGTTTTTGTTTTTTGGCATATAAAGATGGACTTATTTCACAAATGTTAGACGGTCTTAAATATTATTATTTGGCAGCATTTAATGCTCTATAAGCCTGAATGGCTTGACAGCAAAAGCAATATCAGCTTGTACTTCCCAATTATTATGGCATTCCAATACTTGATGATGATGATGCAAAACACTGGTGAAACTGAAAAAGAACATTGTTTCTATAGAAATAGTAGTTTAAAAAGTGTATAATCTTCTATATGAGACACATCAGCTTTGAGTTCTTTATCAATACACATCAGTGTTTTTGTTTTTTTTGTCAAACGTCTTTGAAACAAATCTAACACACACAATGTTAATGGTAGTTCAATAAACTTTGAAGAGAACTTCAAAAGTTGTTTCGTGCAATGTATATAGCAATAAAATCAGCAATGAAAAGCAGTCAAGCACTGCAGATTGCCTAACAGAGCTTTGGGAAGTGTTCGGCGTACACATTTATGGCATATTCTCCACATTTAACCTCCAAGTCCAAATTTTCATTCCAGACAGGCTTATTTTTAATAGCTGGTCAATTACTTACACACAGAGAAAAAATGGATGATATGCAAAAGGTCAATGAAAGTTACATGTGGAGGTTACATGTGAGTGCTTATGGGCAGTACGTGAAGTAATCATTTGAATGTAAAAAGGTTAAAAGTTTGAAGTGAAGCATTGCACTGCTCTAAAACGTACTGGTAGCCTGTTATATGACTTCTTAATCACCTTGTGAGCCTTTATAGTACTATTTCCTTGGGGATAATCGGATTGATTTTTATTTTCTGTATTCTTTTTACATTCAAAAGATCAATCTAAATTTGGATTGTGCCGAAGTATAAACTCCTACACAGATCACACATCAGCTGTGCCTCTAATATGCAACTAACAAAAGTAATGCCAAAGTATCAGTATCAAGCAGATTTTTACAACATGATTAGTCAGACATACTGAGTGTGTTTTTAATTCAGACTAGTGTTTTTTATTCATTTAAATTCGCAATGACTTTAAAATATAATCTGAAAAGGCATCAGTGGCACTCGTCACATGAGTTCTGCAACAGTAGAAAAAACTGCATAAAAAAACAAGATACCACTGGGGTGAAGAAACAAAAGTGTTTGTTAGATCATATTTTCCCCCAAAAAATGTTTACACAAAACAAAAGTCTCCAATTTCAATATCTAATAGGTCACACAACAGGAATGTAAAATTATTCCAGTATAGTGTTGACAATAATATAGTGACTATAATTTTTTTGCAAATACTGAGATGGAGGGCCATTGCAGCATGCACATTTTAGTTAGAAAGATCAATTTGAAAACAAAATCAGTGGAAATATACCTGCAAATAGTGCATTTTATCTTCCTGAAGCTCCCTCAATGGATAACCCTGGGGGCCCCCCCTTTCTAAGGTTGAGAACTCGTACTTGGCAATACGGTCTACCGTCATGAAATCACCAGCAGAGCTATAGACAAACGGTCTGTCAAATATTAAGTCCGGATGAATGCCTCCATCCTGGCTGTTTTCTGCAAATGCAGAAAGCATATATCAGTGTGTAAAAATCAGTGTGCTCAAAAGACACAGACAGACAGACAGACAGACGAATAGGTTAAAAAAAGAAGAAAAACGATTCCCTTTTATAGATATTCGGCATCCGTGTTAGAATTTGAGGTTCTCAAAAATTGCTTCATGTGAAATCATTAGGATCCACTGAAGTGTCTCGTACTGAAAATCACGACTGACTGTCACTGTTTGCTAATTAATTGCAGCTAGAGCAAACTGTCGTTTAAACATATTCCCTAAAATATGTTTTGGGGCAAAAGATTGTTTGAGGGGTACAAACAAATTTTTTTTTTACTCTAAAATCAGTTGTAGGGCAATGTGAAATGCTGATCTTAAGGCAAAATGGGGGTCACACAGCGGGATGACAGATGAGATTAGCGATTAGCACAGGCAGCTTAGCATGCATTTGAGTGAGACACAAGTACAAGAAGCAACCCTTATACATACAACTGAGTTGAGTTACACAAGGCAAACTGTCTGGAAGGAAGCAGAGCACTGGTAAAATTAAGATCACAGAATCCATTTCTTGCACATATTCCTTATGATTGCAAACTTAGAAATGGGAACGTGCCAAATAGCAGGAAGGGTAATGAAATACAGCTAACAGCAAAGTCACACACTTAACACCTACATTCATCAATACATACTGACAGCCTCAGTTCACTAATAGTTTGGGATGAAGCATATTAATTATAAAATTATCATGTGACCTCTAGTTATTTTTTATCCAGAAAACCCCTTGTTTTTATATTTTTACATTGGTATTTACATGTTTTAATCTTACCTATAAAAAATACAATGTTACTATATATTGCAACCAAAATATTGTTGGTAAACCAAACATTTGTTGTAGTAACAATGCCTTTTGTAACGTTGGTATTTTGGCCAGTGGTCCTGCAAATCCGCAGGGGGCTGTTAGTCACATGTCCAAGGAGTAGTGACATCATGCACCTTGTGACACTTTACTTGAGAGTAAAGCAACTTTGCAGCAAAACGTCTGCAGTGGCATCTTAGCAGGTGTTCCAGTTATATATTTCTTTTTGAGTGTAAGTCAAAATATATTGAGACACTTTGATGAAAATAATATTTATCCATCTCAAAATGAAGGTCATATGATAAATCCAATGACTGTAATCATCATTGGTTGACCTAATAGATTCATGTTTTCCCCCAAACACAGCAGTAATGAATGTGCTAAATTAATGAATAAATAAATAGATAGATAAATAAATATCCAATTCCTGAGACCAAAAACAAACAAGCAAACAAATGAATAAAATATAAAATAAAATAAAAGGATAACACTTTACAATAGGGTTCCATTTGTCAACTATATTTAATGCTTTAATTAACATTAACCAACAACAAGCAATACATTTGTTACCGTATTAATTTTGGTTTGTGTTAGTTACAGCTTTTTATTGTTTGTCCATGTTAGCTCAGGTCCATTAAATTAACATTAACATATAAAACTTTTGATTTTAATAATGTATTAGTAAATCCTGTAATCAACAAGTAGTAAGATTAATAAATGCTTTAAAGTATTTTTCATTGTTAGCGTATGTTAACTAATGTAGTAAACTAAAGTTAACAAATGTAAACTGATTGTAAAGTGTTACCAATAAAATAAAATAAAAAACCTGAAGTTTTCTTTACTTCCTATTTCCACTCCCTCTCTAACATCCGAGGCTTTGTATGAATACCACTGAACAAATACTACACTATTAATACTATTATAAAGAAATTTAGTATGCACTATATATTCTGTGCATCTTTAAGATCATTTACCTTATGCACGTGACAGCAGGATGATCTACTATTGTCACCAAAATTAAAGCTCAGCTGCTGCAATGCACTTTCTTTGTAATTTTATTTAAAACTAATAATCTCTCGATATCTTTCTGAGTGAAGTTATGTGACAACAATTTAATACTAGAATTTACTAATATGTATTGCTGTATACTGTGTATTGTCCTATATATTCTTTTAAAATAAACACTGGTGTAGCAGGGTGCAAGTAATACAATACTATGTTATTTTGAACACAGCATTGCTTTCTCCTTGGGACATGCTAAAGGAAGCTCAGTGGTCTTTACCTTCGTCCACTTCATCATTGGACATGATGGCCACACATTTCTCCCAGACCATCTTGACGTCTGCTCTGTAGCGGTCACAAGCCCACAGGAACATGGGGAGCAGGATTGATTGTGCTATGGAGCACCAGAGGACACACAGGACCATCCAGCTGTAGGAGCGGTCAAATTTCAGGCTGGCAAAACTCACCACCTACAATGAAGCACTGAAATTATTTACATGTTAAAAAGCAAATTCAAATGAAACACATTTCCTCTGATAATATACAGTGGTGGCCAGGGGCGTCGCTGGGAATTCTGGGCCTTGTGCACTGATTTTGCTATGGGGGCCCCCATACATCAGTTACTTCTATCTTTTGCTGTAGTGTGTCAGTAGGAAATATCAGTTTACATTTCCAAACATTCATTTTGCAGTTAATTGTAATAATTTTTGTCTGACAACTGCCAGTGCTTCACACAGAGATCTGATCTGATCATCATCAGTCTGTCTGGAATGACATGAAGAAACAGAACAAACTGAGACTAAATCCAGAAGAACTGTGGCAACGTCTCCAAGATGCTTCAAGAAACCTACCTGCAAAGCTACAGAACTGTTAAAAGTTTTAGGTGCAAGTGTAAAAATGATCAATTAACTTCTTTTAAGTCGTGGCCTAATGGATAGAGAGTCGGACTTGTAACCTGAAGGTCGTGGGTTTGAGTCTCAGGTCCGGCAGGGATTGTAGGTGGAGGAGTAAATAACCAACACTCTCTCCACCCTCAATACCACGACTGAAGTGAGACCCTTGAGCAAGGCACAGAACCCCCAACTGCTCCCCGGGCGCCACAGCATTGGCTGCCCACTGCTCCGGGTGTGTGTTCACAGTGTGTGTGTGTTCACTTGGATCGGTTAAATGCAGAGCACATATTCCGAGTATGGGTCACCATACTTGGCCACATACCACTTCCCTTCCCCCCTTCCCTTCCCCCTTAACTAAATTAAATCAACATTTAGCTTTTGCCCCGCGGTGCACTTGCAGGCAGGTTTCTTGAAGCGTCTTGGAGACGTTGCCACAGTTCTTCTGGATTGAGTCTGTCTCAGTTTGTTCTGTTTCTTCATGTCATTCCAGACAGACTGGATGATGATCAGATCAGATCTCTGTGGGGAGCACTGGCAGTCACTACACCAAATTGTTACAAAATACACAAAGGACTCTTAAGTTCCACTAATTGCATTTTAATATACATTTTAAATATAATGAATTTTCATCTTTTGCACATACAATGCATTTTAGTGTCTGAAAACACTGAGTTTGCTCTTAAATATATTCTTTTAAAGTGTATAATTTCCACTGTAAGAACTCCGCAGGGATATGGTAAAGTGTTCCTAACGGAAAAATACAATGAAATGAAGTGCAAAATTCAAAATAAAGGGAAAACACTTGTAAAAACTTAATACGGAAAAATCCTTCATATTACAGTACACCATACCCTATATTTACAGTTTTTTTTTGTGTGTGTACTAGCTGGATGAATCTCACAAACAGATTCCCAGGCCACATTTCAACCCAAGATAATACAATTATTATTATTATTCCTAAAACATTTGGCAAACAGTTAAAAAAATACTGTTCATTAAACTGCAAAATTTGGTTGGCTATTATATCAGAAATGAATAGGCTTCGACTTTGGCCTCAGTGCACAAGGCAACCATTATAAATCAACCTCTGAAGTTTGATATATATGAAGGATACACAACTGATGCAAAGCAATATGGTGATTTAATTGATGCTTGTGCTTTCACTACTTCATCAGACTGAAGAAATGGCACTCCAGCACATACAGTATGCCATTCTGAAGATCAGTTTTGATTAATCACAGTTTTAAATATTAACTATACACTATTCTCAGACATTAACTATAAATACAGTAAGCTGAGTCATGGATAAAACTCTACATCATGATTAATTCTATATCACAATTAATTTTTCACATGCATTATGCAGAGTCACATTTTTGTGCAAGGCACGATACATCAATACACCCCTATTTAATAACCAAGATTAAACTGTAAATATAGGGCACAGTTTAGCGACCTCTCCACAGAACTTCTCCTACTTTGAATAACTCTCTACATACATTCTTCCACCATTAGATTACGACTGGCTTTTCTGCCAATATCAACTATGCAGAAGGACATATTTAGCTTTCCCCATTGTACTTTAAAACAGACTAAAGTGTCTTCTTTGCAAAACGAACAGAGGTAAAAGCTTTCAGTAAGATCTATCTTGTCTCCAGCTTGTGATTTCTAGCAGCAAGGTTTAAAGTAACTAGAGATTCTATGCATACAGAAACCACATTAAAGGTACCGTCCAAGAAAAACTGATTCACCTACAGGAAATGCAGATACCATGCTAATATTCAGATGGCTATTTACAAAAGGCATATGAGGAGAACAGCAACAGGGCATATATCGTCTATAAATGTTTGGGAAACCTAGAGTTCCTTGACACAGAACACTGATCTTGAATGACTAGGCTATACATACTGATGTTGGTGGGGGGAAAATAAATGTGAATGTGAGAACGAAAAATCCTAATTATAAAGCGGGTGAGGGAGACACCTGCTGGTGAAATGACTGGATTGCATGCATCAAAAATTACTACAGATAAAAATACAATAAAAACACTACATGGATGAATAGCATAGCAAACCCATTCCAACACCAGAAGAACAAACAAACTCCACACATGAAGGCTTAAGGTGGATGTGGCGATGACTGCTGCTGGAGACATTCACTTGTTTCTTGTTTCATGTGTGGGATGAGATGACTGAGAACTTTCCGACCTGCTTGTGTTCCTTCTTGTGACGTATCTATAGTGCTAGAAGGTTTACCAAGCCTCCTTTTGAACCACTTGAGACAACTTCAGATAGAATTCTGACTCTCAATACAGTCTTGTTTTTGGCATTTACATCCATTTAGAGGATTGTTGATTTACAGGCTATATCAATGAGCCTATGCTGTATGGATTTAGTTTTCTGTCTGATGAAAGTTTTGGTCAATAGGAACATTGCTTTTTCTCAGGCATTTACCCAAGATTACATCTTTTGGAGGGCATTTGTGTGGTGGCAGGATGTTCCTTCCCAACACTTTTATCAGATTGTATAATCTGGCACAGATTTGACTTCTGCTTCTGGGGTTTTATCTGTTTGAACAGGTGTCAATCCATGTTCCTCTATAAATCTGTGTATATGTTCACTTCCTGAGGAACTGGCAGTCACAAAGTATGGCAATGTGGTATATCGGTTATGTAAGTAACCCTGGGTCCCTGAGAAGGCTTCAGACAGTTGCTACACATGGAGGATAACCATAGCATCATCTACTGATAGACTTGGACATCAGAGGGAAACAATGCTTAATGCAAATAGAATGTAAGGAAGCAAAATAAGAAGAGAGGAGAAAACTAGGTCTTTTAAAATTGTTGTCAACAAAAAGTACAATTACTGGCTGGCATGAGCATTAAACTTTTGAAAACCTATAGACATTTAGATATCAAACACAAGTCTGTGTGATTTTAAGCAAAATCTGAACACGTCACAACAAACCATCAAAAAGGAAACGTACCAGGTTACGTATGTAACCCAGGTTCCCTGAAGGGAACGAGAGCTGCGTCCGGAGACGCTATGGGAATGCCATCAGCGTAACCAGCGCTCTGAATATTTTATACAACCAGTCTAATGGATGGGCGAGGCGTCACGGGCGGGGTGACGTCACGACCAGGAAGTATATAAGCACGTGCGGCGGAGCCCGCGTCAGCTTCAAGTCATGAAGCAAGCGCTGGCAGGGATGCCGGAAGTGTGGCCCGAGACGCAGCTCTCGTTCCCTTCAGGGAACCTGGGTTACATATGTAACCTGGTACGTTCCCTTCCAGGAACATCGAGCTGCGTCCGGAGACGCTATGGGAACGCTATACCAACGCCGCCAGACTGACAAGTCCCTGCCTGGTGTCAGGCTGAAAGGACGGAGGAGCCTGGAGTGGCTCTGATGTCGAGGTTGTAAAACCTGGCGAATGTCAGGGGCGTGGACCACCCAGCAGTGTTGCAGATGTCTTGCATGGAGACACCTGCCCAGAAGGCCTTGGAGGCTGCCACACCTCGGGTCGAGTGTGCTCTGACTCCCAGCGGCGGGGGAAGGTCAGAGGTCTCGTACGCCAAATTGATGGCATCCACTATCCACCTGCTAAGAGTGGGCTTCGAAGCTGGAAGACCCCTCTTAGGCGGACCAAAGCACACGGGTGCCGTCGAGGAGGGAAATCAGATCCGAGAACCATACTCGGCCCGGCCAGAACGGCGCTACTAACAGTAGGCTGACCGCGTCCCGGCGCACTCTCGCCAAAACTCCCGGGAGCAGAGCGATCGGGGGGAAGGCGTACAGACGAAGCCTCGGCCAGGTCTGTACCATAGCATCCAGTCCCAGAGGCGCTGGAGGAGCTAGAGAGAACCAAAGGGGACATTGTGCCGACTCTCGAGTCGCAAAGAGGTCCACCTGTGCATGGCCAAAAACCTTCCAAATCTGCTTCACCACCTGGGGGTGAAGCATCCATTCCACTGGCCTCGGCCCCTGTCTCGACAGGACGTCTGCTCCGACGTTGAGAGACCCAGGAATGTGCACAGCTCTCAATGATAGGAGCTTGCCCTGGGACCACACAAGGATCTGGTGTGCCAGCTTGTACAAGGGGCGCGACCGCAGACCTCCTTGGTGGTTGATGTAAGAGACCACTGCCGTGCTGTCGGTGTGGACCAGCACGTGGCGATCTCTCAGGTCTGGGAGGAAGTGCTTGAGAGCACGGAACACAGCTAGGATCTCTAGCCAGTTGATGTGCCACGTCAGGTGGCGACCACTCCACAGACCGCGGGCAGGGTGGCCACTCATGGCCGTACCCCAACCAGTGAGGGAAGTGTCCGTCGCTAGCGAGACGCGGCGACAAGGAGCTCCCAGCATCGGGCCCTGGGACAAGAACCAGGGTTTCCTCCACATGTCTAAGGCACGGATGCAGCGCCGTGACACCTTGACAGCGCGGAGCGAGTTTCCCCTCAGGGAGACCCCCCTGGTCTTGAGCCACCACTGTAGGGGCCTCATGTACAGCAGGCCAGAAGGAATAACGCTGGACGCAGCTGCCATGAGACCAAGCAGCCTCTGAAACTGCTTGACAGTGAATGGCTGGCCCTCTCGCACTCTCCTGACTGCCTTGAGGATCGACTCGATCCGAGCAGGGGTCAAACGAGCCTGCATCGTGGTCGAATCCCACACCACGCCTAGATAAGTGGTTCTCTGAGCTGGAGAAAGCACACTCTTTTTGGCGTTTAGTCTTAACCCCAAATCTTTCATGTGGGCAAGAACGACATCTCGATGCCGAACTGCCAACTGCTCTGATTGAGCAAGAATCAACCAATCGTCGATATAATTTAGTATGCGGATGTCTTGCAGTCGCAACGGGACCAGGGCCGCATCCACACACTTGGTGAAAGTGCGGGGTGAGAGTGCTAGGCCGAAGGGAAGAACCCGATATTGGTACGCTTTGCCCCCGAAAGCGAACCTCAGGAACTTCCTGTGAGAGGGAAGGATGGACACATGGAAATAGGCGTCTTTGAGGTCTATCGTGACAAACCAGTCCTCGGACCTGATTTGAGACACGATCTGCTTGACCGTCAGCATCTTGAACTTCAGCGGTCTGACTGAGAGGTTCAAGAGACGCAAGTCCAGTATGGGCCTCAGCCCTCCATCCCTCTTCGGAACAATGAAGTACCGGCTGTAGAAGCCGGTGTACACTTCGTGAGGTGGAACCAACTCTATGGCTTCCTTTTTCAGCAAAGTGTTGACTTCCTGTTCCAGGACCAGAGCCTGCTCGGGGCGGACCGTAGTCACACAGACCCCGTTGAACCGCGGGGGCGGCCCATCGAACTGGATGGAATAGCCAGCCTCTACCGTCCGCAGGACCCAGAGAGACACGTTCGGCAGCCGTTGCCAGGCTGCCAAACGATCTACTAAGGGAATCAGTCTCTCGAGACTGACCTCTGGTGTTAGAGAAGCGGTCAGACCGCTGTCTTGCTGCGGTGCACCGACAGGAGACGCGTAATCTGGCGGCTGAGGCGAGTTTCTCAGGCCCGCTGAAGTCACAGGCGGTAGAACCTGAGAATAACACTCGCTGGGACCTGCTGTGCCCTGGAACTGCAGGGTTGGCAGACAAATCCCCGGAGGGCACCGAGGGGAGACGGTCACCGTGAGCCGCGGTGTAAGCCGCTCCACCCCAGTAGGGGTCGCCTTCCGAAGTCCTGGGGCTCGCCCATCAGGACTTTCTTGCCGCGGACCTCTTGGCCGCCAAGACATCCCTCAGGTCTGTCCTGGGCTTTGAAGTCCCCGGCGCGGAGCGCCGCTGCCCTCGGCTCCGTCTCGGGGGAGCACAAGAGGCGACGCTCTCTTTCTGCGCAGCCCTGTGCGAGGAGCTGGTATGCGGAGGAGGCTGCTCCCGCCCAGCAGCCTCCAGAGTTAGAGAGCGGTGGGGGAGGAACCGCCGAAACGCCTCCGCTTGCCTGCGGGCCTCCTGAAACCTGTCGACGACGGTGCTCACAGCGTCGCCGAACAGGCCAGAAGGCTGAAGCGGGGCGTCCAGGAGGCAGACCCTGTCCTTCTGTTTGATGTCGGACAGGGTCAGCCACAAGTGCCTCTCCGCTGCCACCATAGCTGCCATGGAGCGGCCGATAGCACGGGCCGACTCCTTGGTGGCGCGGAGAGCCAAATCGGCGGTTCTCCTGAGCTCTGAGATATCATCAGCTCTGACATCCCCGAACTCATCTAACTCCTTCAGCAGTTCGGCCTGGTACGCCTGCAACACCGCCATCGTGTGCAGACACGCACCAGCCTGTCCTGCTGCCAGGAAGTATATAAGCACGTGCGGCGGAGCCCGCGTCAGCTTCAAGTCATGAAGCAAGCGCTGGCAGGGATGCCGGAAGTGTGGCCCGAGACGCAGCTCTCGTTCCCTTCAGGGAACCTGGGTTACATATGTAACCTGGTACGTTCCCTTCCAGGAACATCGAGCTGCGTCCGGAGACGCTATGGGAACGCTATACCAACGCCGCCAGACTGACAAGTCCCTGCCTGGTGTCAGGCTGAAAGGACGGAGGAGCCTGGAGTGGCTCTGATGTCGAGGTTGTAAAACCTGGCGAATGTCAGGGGCGTGGACCACCCAGCAGTGTTGCAGATGTCTTGCATGGAGACACCTGCCCAGAAGGCCTTGGAGGCTGCCACACCTCGGGTCGAGTGCGCTCTGACTCCCAGCGGCGGGGGAAGGTCAGAGGTCTCGTACGCCAAATTGATGGCATCCACTATCCACCTGCTAAGAGTGGGCTTCGAAGCTGGAAGACCCCTCTTAGGCGGACCAAAGCACACGGGTGCCGTCGAGGAGGGAAATCAGATCCGAGAACCATACTCGGCCCGGCCAGAACGGCGCTACTAACAGTAGGCTGACCGCGTCCCGGCGCACTCTCGCCAAAACTCCCGGGAGCAGAGCGATCGGGGGGAAGGCGTACAGACGAAGCCTCGGCCAGGTCTGTACCATAGCATCCAGTCCCAGAGGCGCTGGAGGAGCTAGAGAGAACCAAAGGGGACATTGTGCCGACTCTCGAGTCGCAAAGAGGTCCACCTGTGCATGGCCAAAAACCTTCCAAATCTGCTTCACCACCTGGGGGTGAAGCATCCATTCCACTGGCCTCGGCCCCTGTCTCGACAGGACGTCTGCTCCGACGTTGAGAGACCCAGGAATGTGCACAGCTCTCAATGATAGGAGCTTGCCCTGGGACCACACAAGGATCTGGTGTGCCAGCTTGTACAAGGGGCGCGACCGCAGACCTCCTTGGTGGTTGATGTAAGAGACCACTGCCGTGCTGTCGGTGTGGACCAGCACGTGGCGATCTCTCAGGTCTGGGAGGAAGTGCTTGAGAGCACGGAACACAGCTAGGATCTCTAGCCAGTTGATGTGCCACGTCAGGTGGCG
This sequence comes from Barbus barbus, assembly GCF_936440315.1. Lineage (NCBI taxonomy): Eukaryota > Metazoa > Chordata > Actinopteri > Cypriniformes > Cyprinidae > Barbus > Barbus barbus. Next base: position 3,607,093 of record NC_136757.1, read on the forward strand.
ACCACTCCACAGACCGCGGGCAGGGTGGCCACTCATGGCCGTACCCCAACCAGTGAGGGAAGTGTCCGTCGCTAGCGAGACGCGGCGACAAGGAGCTCCCAGCATCGGGCCCTGGGACAAGAACCAGGGTTTCCTCCACATGTCTAAGGCACGGATGCAGCGCCGTGACACCTTGACAGCGCGGAGCGAGTTTCCCCTCAGGGAGACCCCCCTGGTCTTGAGCCACCACTGTAGGGGCCTCATGTACAGCAGGCCAGAAGGAATAACGCTGGACGCAGCTGCCATGAGACCAAGCAGCCTCTGAAACTGCTTGACAGTGAATGGCTGGCCCTCTCGCACTCTCCTGACTGCCTTGAGGATCGACTCGATCCGAGCAGGGGTCAAACGAGCCTGCATCGTGGTCGAATCCCACACCACGCCTAGATAAGTGGTTCTCTGAGCTGGAGAAAGCACACTCTTTTTGGCGTTTAGTCTTAACCCCAAATCTTTCATGTGGGCAAGAACGACATCTCGATGCCGAACTGCCAACTGCTCTGATTGAGCAAGAATCAACCAATCGTCGATATAATTTAGTATGCGGATGTCTTGCAGTCGCAACGGGACCAGGGCCGCATCCACACACTTGGTGAAAGTGCGGGGTGAGAGTGCTAGGCCGAAGGGAAGAACCCGATATTGGTACGCTTTGCCCCCGAAAGCGAACCTCAGGAACTTCCTGTGAGAGGGAAGGATGCATGGAAATAGGCGTCTTTGAGGTCTATCGTGACAAACCAGTCCTCGGACCTGATTTGAGACACGATCTGCTTGACCGTCAGCATCTTGAACTTCAGCGGTCTGACTGAGAGGTTCAAGAGACGCAAGTCCAGTATGGGCCTCAGCCCTCCATCCCTCTTCGGAACAATGAAGTACCGGCTGTAGAAGCCGGTGTACACTTCGTGAGGTGGAACCAACTCTATGGCTTCCTTTTTCAGCAAAGTGTTGACTTCCTGTTCCAGGACCAGAGCCTGCTCGGGGCGGACCGTAGTCACACAGACCCCGTTGAACCGCGGGGGCGGCCCATCGAACTGGATGGAATAGCCAGCCTCTACCGTCCGCAGGACCCAGAGAGACACGTTCGGCAGCCGTTGCCAGGCTGCCAAACGATCTACTAAGGGAATCAGTCTCTCGAGACTGACCTCTGGTGTTAGAGAAGCGGTCAGACCGCTGTCTTGCTGCGGTGCACCGACAGGAGACGCGTAATCTGGCGGCTGAGGCGAGTTTCTCAGGCCCGCTGAAGTCACAGGCGGTAGAACCTGAGAATAACACTCGCTGGGACCTGCTGTGCCCTGGAACTGCAGGGTTGGCAGACAAATCCCCGGAGGGCACCGAGGGGAGACGGTCACCGTGAGCCGCGGTGTAAGCCGCTCCACCCCAGTAGGGGTCGCCTTCCGAAGTCCTGGGGCTCGCCCATCAGGACTTTCTTGCCGCGGACCTCTTGGCCGCCAAGACATCCCTCAGGTCTGTCCTGGGCTTTGAAGTCCCCGGCGCGGAGCGCCGCTGCCCTCGGCTCCGTCTCGGGGGAGCACAAGAGGCGACGCTCTCTTTCTGCGCAGCCCTGTGCGAGGAGCTGGTATGCGGAGGAGGCTGCTCCCGCCCAGCAGCCTCCAGAGTTAGAGAGCGGTGGGGGAGGAACCGCCGAAACGCCTCCGCTTGCCTGCGGGCCTCCTGAAACCTGTCGACGACGGTGCTCACAGCGTCGCCGAACAGGCCAGAAGGCTGAAGCGGGGCGTCCAGGAGGCAGACCCTGTCCTTCTGTTTGATGTCGGACAGGGTCAGCCACAAGTGCCTCTCCGCTGCCACCATAGCTGCCATGGAGCGGCCGATAGCACGGGCCGACTCCTTGGTGGCGCGGAGAGCCAAATCGGCGGTTCTCCTGAGCTCTGAGATATCATCAGCTCTGACATCCCCGAACTCATCTAACTCCTTCAGCAGTTCGGCCTGGTACGCCTGCAACACCGCCATCGTGTGCAGACACGCACCAGCCTGTCCTGCTGCCGCATACCCCCTGCCCACTAGTGATGATGTGGTGCGCAGAGGCCTAGTGGGTAGGGTAGGAGCCTTCAAGGACGATGCCGTGGAAGGAGACAGATAGCCCGCAAGCGTCTGCTCAATCCGGGGCATCGCCCTGTATCCACGCCCGTCCAATTCCCACACATTACCATAGTAATCTGACGCGGGAACGAAAGGGCGGGATGTATAAGGTTTCACCCAGGATCTCGACACCTCGGTGTGGAGATCGGGGAAAAAAGGAAGGCTCCTGCGCAGAGGTGGCGGCCGCGAGCGCAGGAAACGCTCGTCCAGCAGGCTGGACTGCGGCACAGTTGTTTTCTCGGGGGGCCAACTGATGTCAAGCTTGGCCACTGCCCGAGTTACCACCTCTAATAGCTCCTCGTATTGGCTCTGCATCGGCAGCAGCAGGGCCAGCACCGCGTGGGAGGCTCGCGAAGGCTCCCTTCTCGAAGAGAGCCTTCCGGGTGCGGAGTGTGCGGGAGCCGCTCACAGTGCAGGCACGCACAGGCTGTGTGTGTCCCCGCTCGTGATGTAACGAGGGCAGGGACTAACACACAACCTGAAACGCGATCTGGGATCGCCTCTAGTCTTTGCCTTTGCTTTAGGCATCTTCTCCTAGTTTCTGAGACAGACAACACCAAATAAGACTCACAAGACAAAGAATCAGACTGACAACACACAGAGCGCTTGCTGAATGACAGAAAGCTGACGCGGGCTCCGCCGCACGTGCTTATATACTTCCTGGTCGTGACGTCACCCCGCCTGTGACGCCTCGCCCATCCATTAGACTGGTTGTATAAAATATTCAGAGCGCCGGTTACGCTGATGGCGTTCCCATAGCGTCTCCAGACGCAGCTCGATGTTCCTGGAAGGGAACCACACTTTTCCTGTTGTATATATTTTCTGTGTCAGTTTACCTATTCTGTCATGTCTGCAAAACCAGTTGAAAACTTGGTATACGTTTATACGGAAATGTTTCATAAAGTGTATAAATGTAGAATATGGGGGTAGAGCTTTCTTCTTCTTCAAAATAGGGCTTTTATGACTGAGTTTGTAACAGATTGTAGTGAGCTTTCTATATGACACATCTGATGTCGGATCATTATAATCAAAAGCACTCTTTTCATCGATAGTACTCAAAAAGTCAATATCACTCATAGGTCAATCAAGGCAACTGCCCAACTCATATTCCTATGCAAAGATAAACACCACTTACACTCCACCAATATCCATTGAAACCCAACTAAAGACTGCAGCCCTTTTTGTGAAATCATGTTCTTTGAAAAGAAAGCGAGCACTCACCAATATGGGGAATCCAGTTAGAAAGTCGTATATGAAGACTATTCCACTGATCAGATAGGTGATCTGCAGCGATGTCTTAATGGGCTCGGAGCCGTCGATGGATGAACGCCTCTTGCCCTGGGCATCCTCCACTACAATGGTGGGCACGTTAAATTTGTTCTTGTCCACGTTTTGACCCATCTGGATGGAAAAGGTCTGGAAGAGGGCAATTCCAATACAGATGACGCCCATCACCACACTCCCGCTGATCAGCAGCAGGAAGCAGACGCCAAAGCCCAAGCCGATCTCGGTCACAATGAAGCGACAGTTGTCGTGGGTGTAAAAGCGCTCTGTGGTATCATGCCAGCCCACAGCGGGCAAGGTGGACAGAATAAACGACACCATCCAGATGCCCATGACCGTATGGACAGCCTGCTTTTTGGTGTTACTCAACCTGTTAGAAGATAAAAGAGATAAAAAATTATAATGCTAATAATACTAGAATGAATATACAGAGTTCTGGCATGAAACTCTAGATGGTGCAGTTCGATAGGTCTAACTCAATCTGACCTAATGACATCATTATCACATGGCACAGCTGATTGGTTTTCTCCTGTATCAGTAGCCAATGAGCTCACTTCTCAATATTCAGATACCTGGTTTTTCTTTGCTGTAGCAGTTGACAGCGCACTTCAGACCAGCTGAAATCAATATCTAAGATAAGTGAATGCTCTTTTAATCCATATGGCTGTGTATATTCACATGGTCTGCCTAATTGAATACAAAACTAAGCAACCATAAACAAGTATAAACTAAGTGTCATGTTAGCAGTTTGCATTGTATGCATTAGTGAAATATTAAGCATATTAGCAGCAGAATTTAGAATCTGTGTTTATAAAGCTGGAGCAAAGGCAGTTTAGAGTATGTAATCGCTCTGAGGACACGTCGATAGTAACGCACATGAAAACCGGTTAAACGAAATAAGCATTCTTATGTGTGCATTTCAACTGGGGTTCACCGTTTACATCGGCGTAATCTCAATGTTCACGTTTGTTATTTCTAAGGTCAGAGCTTTCATCATGATGAGTGTGTGGATGATTTCATCTGCATACAGTGTCAGAAGCACACGCTTATCACAGTCATATCAATGACAGTGTTGCGGAAGAAGGGAATTAAGTGTTATCGCTTAAGATCACTATCTATGGTTGATGTAGTTCTGAATGAAATGCATTATGGGTAGTGTAGTTCGGAGAAATGTGCTCGTGTGACGTGTGCTCTTGCTGTGCTGTGTAGTTCAGAAAACGGAGAAGGAACGTTTATATTGTGCTTTTATTTCAGTTCATTCAAGTTTTGTGCACTGTAACCCTGATAACTTTTATCTACACAAGAGAGTAAATGGCATGCATTGGCTAACTTTGTCCGTCTCATCATTGCACAAACATGAATTAACTAGCTGTTACGCTGCTGCCGCTGGGACTGATGAAGTGTAGAAAGTAACAGCAGATATTAAATGACTAAATTATGATATTTGCTCAGGTGGACGCTGGGGTCTTATCTATCGAATTGCAACATATATCCATTTTGTTAATTAACATTACACATAGTGTGCGTCTAATTAGAGTTAAGCCAGTCGGCATGGTAGCCCAGGCACACATAGTCGTAGGCCCCTATCGTTGAGCCGGTCGGCGTGGTAGCCAAGGCTCACATAGTCACAGGCCACTAGTGTTAAGCCGGTCAGCATGGTAGCCCAGGCTCACATAGTCATAGGCCACCATTGTTAAGCCGGTCGGTGTGGTAGCCAAGACTCACATAGTCATAGGCCAACAGTGTTAAGCCGGTCAGCTTGGTAGCCCAGGCACACATAGATAGTAATACATGCGGTTCACATGGCTTTTCGGAGCAGCAGCAGTACATATGTGACATGTCTTGGCGATAGATCTGCTTTGTGGGAGGTATCTTGTCTTTCCTTGTCTGTTCATCTTTATGTATGTGGATACATGCATGTCCACTGATGCAGCAGTTTATCCTTATATTCAGCGGCATGCATATATTGGCTTGTATTGTATTATGTTCCGTGTCTCCTGCTTCATGGGGTTTTTTCATATGTGTTATATGTGCACCACCAGTATCTCCTACATGCTCACAGCAGCATGTTGTGGATGTATTGGCAGTAGCAAGTCTCGGTACTTGCTCTGCCGCAGCAGCAGCAGCAACAGTAGCGTAGCAGATCTATTCCGCCAAGACTAAATACATTAACAATGTCATGTACATATTAGTTATATAAAAGGGCTAATAAATATAGATTACATCAGTGAGCTATAAAGAAATTTCTAACTGTGTTCTTCCCACATCAATACCATTTTACTGAGGATGGTTGTAACAACAGGGTGAATTGTATCACCATCAGTTATAAACCATTTATAAGGATGAAATAAACATCAAACCAGATCCACCACTGTGCCACATTTTTCTAATCATGTTTAAAATCACCCTGCCCACTGTTACAACTCATGTATTTACCATCACAGCACCCTTTTACCATTACACATTTACACAGTGGGAAAATTCTATCAGTGTTTTTGATAAATATGTGTTATATGTATAAATATGTGATAAATAATGTCTCAGGTTACGTATATAACCCTGGTTCTCTGAAGGGAACGAGACGCTGCGTCTCTAGGCCATACTTCTAGCATCCATGCCGGCAGTTCCACCGCACATGCTTTTATGCTTCCTGGTCAATTACGTCACCCGCCCGTGGCGTCTTGCCCTTCTATTGGACAGATTACACATGTGATTCAGAGCGCGGTCACACTAAAGGCGTTCCCCTAACGTTTCGACGCAGCGTCTGGTTCCCTTCCCAACTTACACATAGCAGCCTGATAAAAATGCTTATGGCCTTCATCTACAGTATTATTCTCATTGATAAAAATGGCAGAGATTTTAGAAAATGCCATTAGCCCATTGAGCGTCAGAAATTTATGAAAGTTGCCATGTTTCCTCAGAATATTTTGTGTTCCATGTGCACTAATTTTGTCAAGTTTGGACTTTCTGCAATCAAGACATAGGCATATTGGGCCAGACCTAAGAACGATTCATTAATAATTCAGTGCAAAAATTAAAAAGACACATTTTGTATGGCTTAATGCAAGTATTCATACAAAATAACCATTTTTATGCTGACATACATGGAAACAGAGTTATTAGCAAAAATAAAAAGTTGCTTTACAGTATTAGAATCAGAATCAGAATCAGAATGAGCTTTATTATGTTTACACATACAAGGAATTTGTTGTAGTGACAGAAGCTTCACATTGCAACAGAAAGACAGCAACAGGACAGGACACAGATAATAAAAGAATAATATACAAATAGGCAATGAACAAAGCAGCAAAAACACAATATATAATATAGACAACTATGTATGTACAGGTCAAGTATGTGCAAAGAAATGAGAAATAAAAATAAAATAAGTGAGTGTGGTGAATGGATAATGTATTATAGTTGTGTCTTCCACATTTATTGCTGAGTGTTCATGAGATGGATTGCCTGAGGGAAGAAACTGTTCCTGTGTCTGATCGTTCTGGTTCTCAGAGCTCTGTAACTTCGACCAGACAGTAACAGTTCAAAGAGGGAGTGTGCTTGATGTGAGGGGTCCAGAGTGATTTTACCAGCCCTTTTGCTCACTCTGGATAAGTACAGCACTTGGAGAGTGGGGAGGGTTGTACCAATAATTCGCTCAGCAGTCCGGACTACCCTCCGTAGTCTTCTGAGGTCAGATTTGGTAGCTGAGCTGAACCAGACAGTTATTGAAGTGCAGAGGATGGATTCAATGATGGCGGCGGAGTAGAACTGTTTCAGCAGCTCCTGTGGCAGGTTGAACTTCCTCAGCTGGCGAAGAAAGTACAACCTCTGCTGGGCCTTTCTGACAATGGAGTCTATGTGAATATCCCACCTGGTGCTTTCCTTCTTTTGTTCTTCCTGAAGACCTGGCACCCATCTTCTTCGCTGATTTGAATTGTAGGTGTGGGGGAGAGGAGGGTTGCTGGAGGTGGTAATGGTTGTGTGGAGAGGTGTTGATTTTTCAAAACGACAATAAAACTTGTTCAAGTCGTCTGCCAGGTGTTGATTCTCCGAGTGCTGGGGGGATGGTGTCTTGCACCAGGAGTGGTGCAACGGATCATCAATGATACGTGATCCGTTCGGATCAATATCTTCGGTTCGGCACACACGTGATCCGTGGATTTATTTATGAAAAAAAAAAGTGCGCACGTTCAGTCCACACACAAGCGTGGTCATGGCGAGCGGAGGAACGGAGGAGCTTGAACGCCCCACGTCATTTAAATCCCCTGTATGGGAGCATTTTGGCTTCCCTGTCAAATATAATGATGAAGGAAAGAGGTTAGTGGATAAAACCGTGACGGTGTGTAGGCACTGTGGCACAAGAAAGCCATATGACAGTGGAAACACATCAAGCATGGCCACGCATTTGAAGCGACATCACCCCGGTGTTTCACTGACAGGAGTGAAAACGAAGGCTTCTCAACAACCGCTTATCATCGCGGCATTTAAGCAGCCACTTGTTGCACAATCAGACCGGGCTAAAGCCATCACAAAAGCTATCGGTGTGTTTATAGGTGCAGACATGAGGCCATATTCGGTTGTGCAAAACGAGGGCTTTAAACACATGCTGAAAGTGCTTGAGCCACGTTATGACATCCTGTCGCGCACCCACTTCAGCGAAAAGATTGTGCAAGATCTTTATGAGCAGGAGAAGAAAAAAGTTGTGGATGAACTATCCCGAGCATCCTCTGTTGCGCTCACGACAGACGGGTGGACATCCAGGGGAACGGAGAGCTATGTGACGATAACCGCTCACTTCATCACAGCAGACTGGGAGATGAGAAGTCTGGTGCTGTAGACACGGCCCCTCTACGAGAGTCACACAGGCACTCATCTTGCGCAGGTACTGACACAAGCAGTGGAGGAATGGAAGATAAAGAGGCCCAGTACTAATATCCCAGTCACAACTGATAATGCCAAAAATCAAATAAATGCAGTGAATGAGGCAGGACTTGGCCCACAGATAGGGTGCTTTGCAAATGCAGTGAATTTGGCATCACAGAAGGGAATCTCAGTCAATAGGATGGATCGCCTCCTTGGGAGGATCAGGAAGATGGTTTCCTACTTTCACCGAAGCACAACAGCTGCTCATGTGCTTAAGACAAAGCAAGAAATGCTAAAGCTGCCTACTCATAAGCTCATACATGATGTCCCAACAAGGTGGAACTCCACTTATGATATGTTGGAGCGTTATCTGGAGCAGCAGGCAGAAAAATGTCAAAGACATCATCACCCTGTCTGATGATGATGTGAGAGTGGCAGAGGAGGTCCTCCAGGTGCTTAAACCCCTCAAAACTGTTACATCTCTGCTCAGCACTGAAACTTCACCATCTGTGTCAATGATCCTGCCGCTGAAAACAAGGATTCTACAATCCATGGCTCCAAGTGTGGAAGACAGCACCATCACTCAAGATGTCAAGACTGCCATTAGAGAGGACCTGAAGCCCAGATATACTTCACCCCCTACTCTACAGGACTACCTTCACAGATCTACTGCCCTGGATCCGAGGTTCAAGTCCCTGTCTCACATGGACCCTGCCCTACGCCGGAGGACATACAGTGACCTCACCACTGAGATTGTGAGCAGTCTGGGCACTGAAGACTGTGATGAGGTAAAGAAAAAGAATATTATTTAAAAATGATAAATCTAAATACATTTTTTATTTTCAATAATAATGGCTTTTATTAATTGTTATTGGCACATTTTCATGTCTATGAAACATGAAAATAAATAATAGGTTTAATTAAACAACTAATTTTTTTCTGCAGGGTCAAGCTGCAGAGCCAACAGGAGCAAACTTGGACACATCTCCTCCACAAAAGAAGTCGGCGATGGCAGAGCTTTTTGGAGAGACCTTTGCCAGCAAAGACATGGACAGCAAGACTCCTGCTGACATCATCAAAGAGGAGGTGGCATCCTACCTGGCAGCAAGCGGCATTACAGTGGATGGTGATCCACTGACATGGTGGAAGAGCAATGAGTGTAAATACCCTCATATTGCCAAGATGGCAAGATGCTATCTCGCTGTGCCAGGCTCTTCAGTTCCTTCCGAGAGAGTGTTCTCAACAGCAGGTGACATAGTGACTGCAAAGAGGTCCACACTCTCCCCAGACAATGTAGACATCCTTGTCTTTTTGAAAAAGAATTTGAAATTATAAGCTCAGGTATGCTTTGCTTTCTTTCTTTTATTCTTCTTTGATGATGTGGACATGTTTAAAGGAAGGAGATATGCCTTTTTATGTTGAACTTTAAGTTGTTTTTCAATTATGTTAAAAAGAAGATATTATGCCTTGTGCACTTTAAGTTGATTTTATATATTTTAATTTAATAATTTAAAAGTGTTAATAAACACAAAGGGAAAATTTATGTTTATTTGTCTTGTCTTTTTTTTTTTTTTTTTGCTGACCCGAAAAATGATCCAATCCGTGACTCTGATCCGAGAAACGATCCGTGAGTTTTTTGATCCGTTGCACCCCTACTTGTAGCTGGTGATATCCTTCATTCCTTTCCACACTGAAGCAGGATCAGTGGAAGATAATTTTTTCCTTAGCTTGTCAGAATAATTCCTCTTTGCCACTCTGATTTCCTTTTCCAGTGTGTATTTGGCCTGTTTATACAAGACTTTATGCCCCTTACTGTAAGCATCTTCTTTGGCCTGACGGAGCTGTCTGAGGTTTGCAGTGAACCATGGTTTGTCATTGTTGTAGATTAGATGAGTCCTGTTAGGAATGCATATATCCTCACAGAAACTGATATAAGATGTTACAGTCTCTGTGAGCTCGTCCAGATCGATTGCAGCGGCTTCAAAAACAGTCCAATCAGTGAGAGAGAAACAGGCTTGTAGATCCCGCTCTGTTTCATTAGTCCATCTTTTAACAGTTCTTAATACAGGCTTTACAGATTTAAGTTTCTGCCTGTAGGTCGGAATAAGATGAATCAAACAGTGATCAGAGAGTCCTAAACTGCTCATGGAACCAAGTGATATGCGTCCTTTATTGTTGTTTAACAGTGATCCAATATATTACTGTCTCTGGTGGGACATGTGGTGTGCTGTCTGTATTTTGACAGTTCGCGGGAGAGATTTGCTTTATTAAAGTCCCCGAGAATGGTTAAAACAGAGTACGGTTGTTGTTGTTCTGTGATCAGATCAGCGAGTTTCTGTAAAGCTGAGCTCACGTGCGCTTGCGGTGGAATGTAGACACTCACGAGAATGAACGAGCAGAACTCCTGCGGTGAGTAGAACGGCTTGCAGTTAATGAACAGCGTTTCTAGATCTAAACAGCACATCTTTGCTATCCTGTAGCTCAGATAGTTGAGCATGGCGTTAGCAAGTCGTTTTCGATAAAAGCGTCTGCTAAATGCATAAATGTAAATCTTCTTTAACACAGTTACATCTGTACACCACCTCTCATTGATGTAAAAGCACGTCCCGTCACTGCACGATTTCCCCATTGATTCTGCGTCCCGATCTGCTCTGATCAGCTGGTAATTAGGCAGATGTAGTACGCTGTCCGGTATGTCGCCATTTAGCCAGGTTTCCGTGAAATGCAGAGCAGCAGAGTTAGAAAAATCCTTATTTGTCCAGGAGAGCAGAAGGAGTTTGTCCGTTTTGTTGGGTAGAGAGCGGATATTCGCCAGATGGATGCTAGACAACGCCGTTCGAAATCCGCGCTGACGAAGCTTCATGAGCGCGCCGGCTCGCTGTCCCCGCCTGCGCCTCCTGTAGCATTTGACCAGAGCTACGGCTCCGCCAAATACAATGTCCAGCAAAATGTCCGAAAAATCTAAATCCGGTAAAAGATTTTGTGGTGTGTTCTGCTGAATGTTCAGCAGGTCATCCCTGGTAAAACTGATCGTATTTGAAAAACAAACAAAAACATTACAAACACTGGAGAGCAATGCACAATAGCTGCCATGAGCGGCGCCATCTTGTATTTTGTATTATAATGCCACCTTTGCTGCATCCCATTTCACCCACTTATAGTACATCCTTCAAGTATGTACCCTTTTTGTGATTAAAAAGTACATACTTTTGAGAGTGTAGCAAAAGAGTAGACAAGTTTGGGACATACTATCACATCATAACATTGCGGCTTTAACGGACGTCTTTAACGCGCATCATGTCACAGTAAACTGGCCTGTCAATCATCTTGTCACAGTTAACATCCTCCACATTAATTTAATTTAATTTCCTACCATATCAGAGAGAAAAGAAAAAGCACGTTGATCTGCCAGCCATGGGTCTTTATGTGGAGAACTCCGTTCATATTTTTGTATAAAGATGCATTTAAAAGCAATGACCAAACGGATCTTTATAAAAGTCCATTGTTGTTAAAGATTAAATATGACACGGATAACATTATTATAATTTTTTTATAAGGTTAAATGTTGATTATTAGTCATGCAAATCTAAACCTCTCTACTTAAACATCGGTATGGCGCATCCACCTAGTTTTTTTTTTTTTTTTTAATGCTCAGATAGGTTTTTAAAAGCTTTTTATTTGTGTTTGCATATGAGTCCTTCTCCACGCACGCATCCACACTCCACCAGAAATAGTAGACTATCTGGGGACACACTATTCTAATCTCACATAGTATTTAGGATGGATAGTATGCTATTGGGATGCAGGGACTGTGTATTAATATGTCAGCCATTCTGATTTTATGTTTTAAGATTCAAAATATGTTAGATTTTGACCCAAAGAACACAAATATACAGCTGCGGAATTACAAGCATTTTTTCAGTTGTAGTTCCCTCTATGGTTGGAATTTCATGGCAACTTGGCAAAAGGTAGTATCATCACAACTATGTTCCTTCTTAGAGGAAAATTATATATGTGAGGTTCCCTGTCGACATTTCACTCGTACTGCGTCGTAAGACGCTTGTATGGGAAAAACTAATTTTTTCTCTTCAACTGAAGCCTTTTCAATCATGCAGTGAAACTGCACATCCATTGGTTTGTGCAGTGCTATAAAATCGAACCAATGGCTCGGCGATGAGCGAGCCTATGGCTATGCAGACCGCCATAATGGGCAGGGCGTCTGGCTATATAAGCGGCTTTTCACCGCCGCATCTTAGATTTCTTCTCTTCAGTGACGAAGATACTTCCTCGCTGACTCTTCACTGACGCCGAGATTCACCGTTGAAACGCCTCAGCAGCTGGATTGCTGGCCATCCCTGGTGTGTCGGAGTGGGTAATGGCTACAATAAGACGAGGTTAGTCACTCCAATTCGCTCGAAGACCATCATGCGTTTCTGCAGGAGATGCTGGATAAACAGCGTTCCCCATCCATCATCAAGGTTTATGCTTTAGCCATAGCGGCTTTTCATGCCCCTATTGCTGGCTGATCGGTGGGCAGGAATAGTGCGGTGGTCCAGTTTATACGAGGCGCCAGGAGAATGAACCCCCCACTCGCTTGTACAGTTCCACCTTGGGACTTACCAACCGTGCTAAGGGCCTTGAGAGGCTCCCCGTTTGAACCATTACAGTCCACAAGCCTGAGATCGCTCTCGTTTAAAACCACCCTGCTGTTAGCACTGGCATCGGTTAAGTGAGTAGGAGACCTATAGGCTCTTTCTGTCAACCTTGCTTGCCTGGAATTCGGGCCTAACGACTCCAAAGTTGTCCTGAAACCTAGGCTGGGTTATGTACTTAAGGTTTCACCCCCGGCTCTTAATGCATCGTGTTTCCTTCTGGAACATCAGTGAATGTTTGAACCTTTTTTAATTGTTGTGTTTGAGTCCCTCAATCATCCTCAGCATGAAAAGGTGGATCTCAAAATCATACAGTTACTGCTGGAAAGGGTTCAAATATGCAAAAGATGCTGGAAAACTGAAGATTCTGCAGGACCTGGAGGATTTTTCTGAAGAACAGTGCTCAGTTTAACTGTTCAGAACAAACAAGGGACTCAGACACAACCATCACAAAACAAAAACACAGTCGTAGATCATCCAGGTAACCACACACAGTATTAAGAACCAAGGGTTCCCAAACTTTTGAATGTGGTTATGTTAATAATTTCAGCTATTTTTTTGTCTTGTGGACTATATGTAAACATCTTTTATGGAAAATATCTTACTCAGGACAGTACTAAATAAAAAATAACATGCATTTTGTATGATCTCTCTTATTTTGGTAAAATTATCCACATTTTCACAGATTCTGCAAGGGGTTCCCAAACTTTCGATCCCCACTGTACCAGCAGAGGCCCTGAAAGCAGACCTGAACTAATCAGTGGACATGCTGTACCCACTCTTCAAGAAAATCTGGGAGAAAGAAGAGGTACCGACTGACTGGAAGGAGGGTTATCTAACTAAGCTTCCAAAGAAAGGTGACCTCAGCAACTGTAACAACTACAGAGGTGTCACACTCCTGTCAGTGCCAGGCAAGGTCTTCAATCGTGTCCTCCTAGAGCGGATGAAGGATGCCGTCGATTCACAACTACGAGATGAGCAAGCTGGCTTCCGGCAGAACGGATCATGCATAGACCAAATTGCAACACTGCGCATCATAGTCGAGCAGTCTTTGGAGTGGAATTCATCATTGTACATCAACTTCGTCGATTACGAGAAGGCGTTTGACAGTGTGGATAGAGAGGTCCTATGGAAGCTCCTCCGGTACTATGGCATCCCATCTATGATGGTAAACCTGATCAAGAGCTCATACGAAGGCATGACCTGCCGAGTGATCCATGCAGGACAGCTCACCACCAGCTTCCAGGTGAACACTGGAGTCTGACAGGGATGCTTATTATCCCCGTTCCTCTTCCTCATCGCCATCGACTGGATCATGAAAACTTCTACCAACGAACGCAGGAATGGGATTCAGTGGACCTTGTGGAGTCAACTTGATGACCTAGGCTTCACCGACGATCTCGCACTCCTCTCCCACAGCCAACAGCAGATGCAAGAGAAGACCAGTGTGTTGGCTGCCGCATCAGCACAGGTTGGACTCATTATCCACAAAGAGAAGACCAAGATCTTTAAGACCAACGTCAGCGACATCAGCCCAGTCACACTGAACGGATGTCCCCTGGAGGAAGTGCAGTCCTTCACCTACCTGGGCAGCATCATCGACCAGCAAGGTGGAATAGATGCAGATGTCAAGAATTGGTAAAGCAAGAGTTGCCTTCATCCAGTTGAAGAACATCTGGGCTTCCAGAGAGCTGACTTTGACCCCCAAGACCCGACTGTTCAACTCTAACGTGAAGTCAGTACTGCTGTACGGGGCTGAAACCTGGAGGACAGCCAAAGTAACCAATAGAAAAATCCAGACATTCATCAACAGCTGTCTCAGAAGGATTCTCCACATTCGCTGGCCTGACACTATCAGTAACACCAACTTATGGGAAAGGACCAACCAACTTCCTGTTGAAGCAGAAATCTGGAATAGAAGATGGGGTTGGATAGGGCACACACTTTGCAAACCAACAACAAACATCACCAGGCAGGCTCTCAGGTGGAATCCTCAAGGCAAGCGAAAGCGAGGCCGTCCAAGAACCACATGGCGATGTGACCTCGAAGCAGACGTTAAAAGGATGGGCTACACCTGGAATCAACTAGAAAGAATGGCCCAGGACAGAAATCTCTGGAGATCTACCTTTGGCGGCCCATACCCCGGGAGGGGTGGAGGGCATAACTAACTAACTAACTTGATTTGACATGTGTACTGAGAATGTCCCGTTGTCTACGTATATGAAGTTTCATTAAGTTTGGACTTTCGGCAGACATTGTTTGAACGGTCGCTTCATAAAAATTGGTGATGTCTGACCAATTAATTTGCTTAAATCTATTTATATATGCTTTGATGTATCAAAATTAGTTTGATAATATTTGTCATGATGGTCTCTAGATAATAAGCATCAAGTTTTGTTTGAATTGGACTTACAGTCTAGGAGGCGTTGAAAAAAACAAAAACAAGGTGCAATAAAATATCAATTTATAAGATATATAAATGTAAGGCAAGGCAAGTTTATTTATATAGCACATTTCATACACAGTGGTAATTCAAAGTGCTTTACATAAAATAAAGTGAAATAGTCATTAAAAATAATAATCACAGCAATAAAAACAGTTAATTAAAATAATAATAATAAAAACAAGGAATTTTAAAATGATATAGAAATTTATTTAAAATGAATTTAAAACAGTTAAGAATAGAAAATGATTACATAAAAATAAAAAAGTGCAGTCAGTTCGGACGTAGCACAGTGCTCATTCAACAAATGCACAGCTACATAGATGAGTTTGAGTCTGGATTTAAATGTGGCTAATGTTTTAGCACATCTGATCTCTTCTGGAAGCTGGTTCCAACTGTGGGCAGCATAATAGCTAAAAGCGAACCCCCCTTGTTTTGTGTGAACCCTTGGTGTTTCTAACTTGATCCTAATCATCTGAGTGGTCTGTTAGGTTTATATTCAGTGAGCATATCGGCAATGTATTTAGGTCCTAGGCCATTGAGTGACTTATAAACGAGTAAAAGTACTTTAAAATCAATCCTAAATGTAACTGGAAGCCAGTGTAAGGACCTGAGGACTGGTGTGATATGCTCAGATTTTCTGGTTTTAGTCAGAATCCTGGCAGCAGCGTTCTGGATGAGCTGTAGCTGTCTAATGCATGGTCTTCTTGGGAAGTCCGGTGAGGAGACCATTAGAATAATCCACCCTGCTGGTGATAAAGGCATGAACAAGTTTCTTGACTGGAAACAAAACATCTAATTCTTGCAATGTTTTTGAGATGATAGTATGCTGATTTACTTACTGCTTTGACATGACTACTAAAACTAAGGTCTGTCTCCAGAATCACCCCAAGATTTTTGACTTGATTTTTAGTTGTTTGACCCCTAGAGTCAAGGTATGCATTCACCTTGAGAACTTCATCTTTGTTTCCCAATGCAATGATTTCAGTTTTCACCTTGTTTAACTGAAGAACGTTTTGGCACATCCAACTGTTAATTTCATCAATGCATTGGCAGAGGGAGTCAATGGGGCTATAGTCATTTGGAGATAAGGCTAGGTAAATCTGGGTATCATCAGCATAGCTGTGATAGGCATGTAGATATAAATGTCTTTGTAGTGCTCGACTCAAGGAATTGAGAGGAAAAAATGACTTTAGTCCTTATGGATCCAAAGTTCTTAACTAAAATGCAAATGTACCCCATGGGGTCTTCCTCATCAGTCATACCCAAAAGTTTAGCAGTCACTACTAATGAGCTAATGAGTTGAATCAGGTGTGTTAGATGAGGAGACATCCAAAATGAACAATATGTTGTATAGCAGCAGCATATCTTATATACTCACAGCAGCATGTTTGTGTATTGGCAGTAGCAAGTCTGTATACTTGCTCTACAGCTGCATACTTAGCAGAGCTAGTCTGCCAAGACCAAATACATATTTTCATATCCATTAATATGCTAAAACTAACACAAGAGTTGTCATGACTGAAACGTTTTAATGTTTACTAGTGTAAATAAAGGATATAAGGTTTTCTTAAAGAATCGAGAAGAGATTAAATCTAAATCCTCTAAATATTGTTCACGTAATTGTTTTTCATACAATGACATTTCCTTTGCAACTCAGTATGAAATCAAAAAGTTATCTAGACTCATTCCTGTCTCTAGGCCATTGTCATGTCTGCTGCCAATGTCCTCTGAGCAAGTGTGGCTCAGTTCATGAAACATTGTAACCACTAAGTAAACATTAAATATGTGCTTAAATGACTGTATAGTTAAAATTGAATTTAGAATTTTGGAGAATGGTCCAAGTTTCAAACCTTTGTACTCTAAAAATATAGGATTTGAAATGATATCTAAACAAATAACCATCCATTCAGATGCTATGAGAACTGTTACTTAAGATAACTGATAACATGAATGTTCATGTATGAAAACTTGTTACATTTCCTATTAAAGCCCATTTCCACTGAGAATGAATAATTACTATGAAATTTGTGCTGTGAATGAGACTTGTGCTTTTTAAACATAAACAGCAATGGGCACACAGCTCCAAAAACAAAGCAAACAATGATCAGTTGTGTCATGGTGAGACAACAATAAAACAGACAAGCAATTTTTGTCCTCTGTCTTGTGCAGTTGTTTTGTCGTCATTATTTATTTATATTTTCCACCTCTACAGTATGATGCCAAACATTGATTTTAGTGCTTCTTCTCATTGTTTGCAATTACACTCTAGAAAAGCATTCATTTTATGAAGACCATAGACATAAATAATAATCACGTGATGGAAAAAACACTCTGATGTCTCTCCAAACAACAGAGGACTGAGATAAAGCGCCTATGATTAAAGGAGAGTTGTCCTCAAACTGCATCGTTGGCCAGATAGCTCCAAATGAACTGACTGCCAGTCTAGAAAATGCATCTAATAGTCCATTTATGTGACATCAGTAGCAGGCCTTTTTCCAGCGGCTTAAAACCAAAATTCTGCATTACTGCATCAACAAGGTGTTGTTGTTTTATATATAGTAACAGATTTTACTAAAATGACAGAATGAGTAAAATTAATTTTCGTTCAATAAAATTCAGTAAACCACTGCTGTAAACTGTCCCCCTGAAGCCAATCCTAAACACAAATAAGATCTAGAACAAAGGAACTTCTCCACAGTATTGTTTACATGCACTAATTTTTGTTAATCTGAATGAACTCTAAATTTTGCAATCTGATTTACATATTCGTTTACGTGTGCATTTGCAGTGCTCAGCTGCAGAGAAAACCACAGAAAAGGAGAAAACCACTGTAATAATGTCACCAGAGCTACCACTAGCATAATGACCATTTTCCCAAACATTGTGTTGAATCGAATCGAAATCGGATCGCACTGCATCATAATAGGGGTGAATCGTGCTTCATATCGTTAATGTAACGTATCGAATGGCTATGCATTGAGATGCATATCGCATCGGCCTCAGTTATGGAGATGCATATCCCTACTAGGTATTATACTGTTTACTAGATATGCATTTGCTGACCTGTTTGAAAACTCCAAAGAGCTTTGAACTAACTGAGGAATAACTAAGTAGTTAATAATTTCCGACTATAAATAAAAAATGTATTTTACTAATGTCTTTGGCTTACCTATAGTTGACAGGCCAGCGGACCATCCACATGCGGTGGTAGGACAGGGAGGTGACGGAGAAGCAGGTGACCAGGGTAAGGGTGTAGAAGGTGGAGACAAACACCTTGCATAGTCCTTCGTTCCACTCATAGTTGGAGTGCTGTCGTCGTAGCTGAATGACGCAATACATGGTGATAGGGATACCCATGTTGAGGATGTGCGTGCCAGCCAGGGTGCAGATGAGGAATTCCAGAGGCTTCCACTTCTTCTGCTTGGCGCTCACGCTCAGGATTCCCCAGGCGTTGGCCAGGATGGACACTCCCGAGCAGACCAGCCAGGCCAGTGCGTTAGTGCTGATGACCTCATCGTTCATGATGGAGCAGCCGGCGAGAGCTGGAGGGGGGTGGAATGGCAAAAGGTGTGGGATTAGCCGCGGGCAGAGGCAGGTGCCAGGCCCGAACCGGCATTCCTACAGGGACGGGCAGTCCTTCCTCTGGATGTGCTGAGAGGACGGGGCGAGGGGCACAGCAGCGAGAGGGGGCAGTGGACTCGGGCAGAAGAGGAGGACATGCACTGAGAGCCAGTCCATTGCCGTAATAATCCTGTAACAGAAAGGAAATGACAGATCTTGAAAAGACAGATACAACAAGAAGAGACGTTGGAAGACATAAGTCGCTTTCGCACCTTGTATTTCTAGGAACTAGCCAGCAGGGTGGTTCCTAGAGAACTGATTTCACTCTTGGGCCGTTTTCCTGGTTGCATTCGCACCGGCAGCAGGAACTCTGAAGCGGCCGACAGCGACGTTTATTCATGGCATTTACAAATATGGACCCTTTTCACAAGACTGTAATGATGCGTTTCAACGGTCATGTGATCCTGGACCACAACATTAGTCATAAGGGTACATTTTTTTTAAATTAAGATTTATACATAATCTGAAAGCTGAATAAATAAGCTGTCCATTGATGCATGGTTTGTTAGCATATGACAATATTTGGCCGAGATACAACTGAAAAGCTGGAATCTGAGGGTACAAAAAAAAAAACGGGAACTTCTGCTAATAGTTGTAGGAACTATGAAAAGGTTCCTCTGGTGCGAAAGCGCCTCTAGAGTGGCTAGAATACTGATATTAAATCCGACACTTCCTACACCTACTGTCCACTGGAATTCCATGACTTTTCCAGTAATTTATGGTTTTTACAATTCCTTCATATACAGGTTGCTGGGCTGGATTTCCATTTGTATTTCAGTAACTCAGTGGTTCTCAGCACCTGTCCTGGCACCCCACCGCTCTGCACATTTTGTATGTCTCTCTTATCTAACACACCTGATTCAGATCAGCAGCACTTTAGCACAGAGCTCCATGGACTGAACTGAGTGTGTCAGATTAGAGAGACATAGGCTGCGTCCGAAATCGCATACTTCCCTACTATATAGTATGCGAAAAACAGTATGCGAGGCGAGTAGTATGTCCGAATTCATAGTATTCGAAAAACAGTAGGCGAGAATTACCCGGATGACCTACTACTTCCGCCCGAATTCTGTAGTAGGCATACGATGGACACTTTACTATCCCATGATGCCACGGGAGAGGAGGCGTCATATTCGAAAAATGGCGGAAAGCGGCGACGCGGCTGTTTTCAAGTGCAAGTACCTCAAGGAAAAACATTGTTCATTGTGGTTAAATTGCACTTGTTTAAAATAATCAAAGTAAACGGCTGACTTATTAAAGTTTAAACGTTGTAAATCGATGAGATGACTTCATGAACATGGCGGATGTAGTACGTCCGAATTCCATTCATACTACCCTCATTCATACTATATAGAACGTACTTTTTTAACGGTCGAGAAGTACGTTTGAATTCAAATGTAGTACCTACACAAGTAGTATGCGATTTCGGACGCAGCCATACTCTCAGAATGAACTCAAATAAAATAAAAGCATTCTGAATACTGACAAAATAGCTTTTTGGTCCCGCTTTATATTAGGTGGCTCTAACTATGAACTTACATTTAAAATAATAATTTCATACAATGCACTTATTGTGTACACACATGTTTTTACATTGTACTTATATTTTAAAAAATACCTGCATGTAATTACATCTGTAATTAATTATATTTATAATTACACTGTCACCTTAACTCACCCTTAATCTACCCATACCACAAAATCTGTCCTTAATCTTACACGCATCCTGCCTCAATAGCAGCAAAAGTGTTTTGCAAAACAATATGAAAACAATAAGTACATTTTTTGGTTTCACTTTATTTTGATGGTCCCTTTAACACATTCTGTTGACTATGAGTAACATTGCACCTACATTTCTACTAACTCTCATTAGAGTGTATTAGTAGACTGGTAGGGTTAGGGTTAGATTAAGTTGACATGTATTTGCAAAGTTACTTACAGTCAGTAGAGTGTCTGTTGGGAGACCATCACAATAACGAGTTAGCAGATATGAAGCAAACAGTCTACTAATACTCTAATGAGTGTTTGTTGACATGTAGTTGCAACATTACTTAGTGTCAACAGAATGTTCAAAAGGGATCATCAAAATAAAGTGTTACCCATTTTTTTTTGTTAATGTTAAGGCAGTTTAATTATTTATTTATTTTATTTAATTAAATATAATATAATATATATAATATAATAAATAAATATATAATAAATATAATTTTATAATTAAATTTTTAGTACATAGTAGTTAAGGCCACATAATAGAAAGTGGGACCGAGTTTTTCAACTTTATGCACTGGGGGCAGTGACAATTTTATAAGCCATGTTTTATACATAAACAAGATCACAGGTGCACATCACCATAAAATCATAAAATGTTAGTTTGGCATGCTTCCCACAATGGCTCAGGGAGTAGACACAACTCAAGCTGTAATAATCCCCCCTATAGGTCTGCTACATGGGGATGAGGGCCAATGGTGGGACACTGTCCCTATAACTCTTAGCTCCATCCCTGATGTCTTTGATGTCTATGGGAGTGGGAACGGTTCAAAATCATTTCCAAGCAATCTGTAGTGAATTAGAGCACTGTTTGAAATCAGCAGCAAATGACGAACATTTAAAACTACTGGCAATCTATCCAGGACCACTGAATTTTGCCCAAGAAGATATTGTAAGACACTCTGAGAAGCCCACGCTGTAAAAAACTGCCAGGAATTTACAGGTATTATACAATAAATTACTGTCCTCACAAATGCACTGTGAAATCAATGCATGCTGTATATTCATTGTATATTCATATTCAAATTTCTGATCTAGTCATGTCTGAAGTGTGACAAAAAAACATTTGTCAAAGCTAGAATATGACATAATAAGTTTAAATAAACACAACAAGAATGAAAAAACTCTACAGCATGATACATTCATGCTGCACTGTATGCTAGGTGCCTTCATAGTACATATGCACAGTAAAACAAAAACAGTATGATGCTGTTTGTTTACAAGAAATCTTTGAGAGTACACTTAGAAACGAGAAGTCCCACTGTGAAAGTAACCTGGAATATACTGTAACAGGGCAGGATAGCTAGTTCAAGTGTATTCGATTAGGGTTTGAGCTGAATTTTGTTGGAAGGCGGATCTCCACAAACAGGATGAGATTTCCAATAATATCAGTAGTCTAATAAAAGCATTATTTTACATGTGGTGAGTCATTTCATTACACACTAAAACTTTTGTAAATTATAACAAAAACATCACCTTAAAACACAAGGTTGGATGCAAACTTAGTTTGCCTGCTCCGCTGAAGAATGGTCGGTATTCACCTTATCACATGTCTGACATGTGCCAAGTACGTGCCATTAGGTGCGTTCGACTTGAAGCACGGCTACAGACGGTGGTCAACGAGAGTAGCCGCTTGCAGTCAGGGGCGGAGTTGAAAACGGAGTCGTCAAGTCGGACACTTCGGGGCTCTCGTAGTTTGCTGCATCTACCTCAGTCATGGCAGATCACGTGGCGTTTGCTTGCTTTATTGCAGACGAACTGGAAGCTATAGAAATGCCGTTATTGTTGTATGAAATTGAGCACAATGAGCAACGAAAGTGAGTAAAGGTTCAATGTAATAAGTATTATTTTTATATATCCAAAGGGACATGGGACCATACCCAACACCAGTGTGACTCGTTATTTCTAATACTAACCAATCAATGCAATTATACTTAACAATTTTCATTAGAAGTGATTCTTTTTTTATTACTATGTTGGTTTATGTTTTAATAAACCTTTAAGATGTATGTAATATTTTGAAAGGGTGTCATCACGACAGAAACGAGTTTTA
Source organism: Barbus barbus (assembly GCF_936440315.1). Classification (NCBI taxonomy): domain Eukaryota; kingdom Metazoa; phylum Chordata; class Actinopteri; order Cypriniformes; family Cyprinidae; genus Barbus; species Barbus barbus. Next base: position 3,629,906 of record NC_136757.1, read on the forward strand.
AGTAAATAAACAGAACATATTGAAAATTTGACTTGTGCAGTATGATTCATTATGTGTGTTTTTGCTACTGCAACTTAATAAAAATAATCTATGAAGATAATAATTGTATGTACTAAATGTGGTTTTCATTACAGATAAAAGAATTAGGATGTTACATATTTGTTTACTTATTTTACTATTTCTCCAGTTAGGTAAGCACATTTTAGTAAGACAAAACACCATGAACATACGTGAACACCATGAACAGGCCTACGGATAAGCCCAATTTATTTGCCTTTCTATTATGATTTATACCATCTTATGAAAGTGATCTGAATGTTGTATTAAGTTGACATCCAGCCAGAGTTGTTGGCAGTAATCACATGCAAGTGAAGATGGATGAACCCAGCAACTAGACAATTAGTATCAATCAGAATCCATGATGACCACATTATATTAAAAGTCTGTAAGATTGACACTTGATTTATTCCATAAAAAAATTATCTAAATAGGTTATGCAGCTTAATACTGTAAAGGGTCTGTATGAAAAAGGTCCAAAATAAACCTATGCACAAAACCTATATAAACGAATTAACAAAAAAGTGATTGCAGTAAAAATAATTGTAATCTTTTAATAAACATGATTTACGAGATGAAGATGACATGAAAAGTTAATTTATTTTTATTTTTTTGAAAGTCCGTATATGAGCATTAGTGGGACTGAAGTTGTCAGAATAAACCCGAAATACACGTCCTTGTTGTCATGTGGTGAATTTGGCCAATCGTGAAACAGCTGTGTCGTCATCAGCGCTCCCGCAGTCGCTCTGGAGAAATTGCGCCGGCTGAGTCAGCCGGCTGCTCTCGAAACGCTATCGCGGTACTTTGATGCCACACGTGACAGTGACGTGTGGTCGGCGCCGGTTCAAGTCGGACTAAATTTCTAACCGGCATGCACTGCTTCAAGTCAGCCGCCGATCGGTCTGCTAAGTGCTGCATGAAGTCGAACGAACCAACTGTTATGTGGTGGAGCTATGTCATTTCCAAATCTCCAAAATAAAAACCTTGATACGCATTGTGGTATACAAAAGAGCAATAATGATATAAAGAAACAACGACCACTCCTTTCATGTTGCAAGATAATAAAATGAACATATGATCTAATTTATCCTGTAATCATCTGTTTCAAATGGCAAGACACCACAATAATTGATATGCAAATTACAGAAAACCAGGCTATAATAACAGTCAATCACACTGTCAGATGCTTATGGATAGACCCTTCCTTTAAATAAGATGATAAAATAGGAGAAACGTGTGTGTGTGTGTGTTAACACAGAAGCAGAGAGCATAAATGACAAACATCTGAGCAGATTTTTTTGCTGTTTGTTTTTTGCCAAAGACGCCTGACAAAACTAATATCATGCCAATATTTATTATGAAGGGTATATGGTAAACCAAATGCTGTTCCGTGTCTTTTTCAAGTCTTTCATTGAAGGCTTGCTAGATAATTTCTTAGGTTGCAGAACGTTGGGCATCTGTGGACTCAGATTGAATTAAAAATAGCTCAAAGTTTTATTTCTTTTTCAATCAGAGGATGCTAGTTTTCACACAGTAAAAATTATTTAGCCAGGTTTTACAAAGTTTTTTTTTACACCCAGTACCAGTTAACAGGATGACTTCAAAATATCTATAATAAAATTCCATTGTGCATAAAAAGGAGACCTTTATTATTACTCAAAATGCCTAAAATATTGATTAGGTACCAAATACCATTCAGAGCAAAACATAAAAAAAGTGTGTTGTTTAAATACAATTTTTAAAAAAGTCTATTAGAAGAAAGGTTTCTTATGTCCATCGTTGTGCGTTTTAAAACCATTTCCATGAATTACACAACTGTTTCAAAGCATCAAAAAATGAAGAACATTTTAAACCACTGGCAGTCTATCCAGGACCACTAAATTTTGCCCATGAGCATAGAAATAAAGATGTTGTAACATAACTCCAAGAATCCCAGGATAACAACAAGACTTAGATGCACATCTTGCCTCAGTCAATGTCAAAGTGCATGAGTCAACTATCCAAAAGAGTCCACACAGCTTCAGCATGTGAGTTTACGATGGAAGAATCCACTGCTGTCGAAGTGGAATTCAAGATGAGATTCATCAACAGTACAGATGCTAAAATGGAGTCTGTATTTAGTTTCTACTAAACAGCCATAAGACTGAATGGACAGCAAAGGAGACATTCTCTTGCACCTGGAAATTTTTTTTCTTCAGTTTTAGAAATCATTGAGCTCAGATTTAACAAGATACCAATATATGCACTCAACAGTTTCAATATAAGAATGCAAACCTTTTTCATTAAAGAAAGAAATCCTCCAGAATGACAAAAAAAAATAAAATAAATCTTTATCAAGTTCAACGCACTTAGAAACGAATAGCAATTGCAATTTTTGTTAATACTTCATGCAAGCTGTTGACAGTGTTTTTAGGAAAAATAAATTTCAGCTGTTTGCTGATTAAGACATTAAAGTGACTAAGGACTGTGCTGCATGTCCTTCTTTCAAAATGTATCTGATGTTTAATAATTGACCGCTATAACCAGAAGGAATGACCGGGAGTGGGTAACTTCAGTGTGTCCTGACATAAAGTAAGTAAAGTAAAGTAAAGTCGTGACGTATTGTCAAGTATGGTGACCCATACTCGAAATTGGTGCTCTGCGTTTAACCCATCCAAGTGCACACACACAGCAGTGAGTAGTGAACAAATGCACACACACACACACACACACACACACACACACACACACACCCAGTGGGCAGCCATGCTGCGGCGCCCGGGGAGCAGTTGGGGGTTCGGTGCCTTGCTCAAGGGCACCTCAGTCGTGGTATTGAGGGTGGAGAGAGCGCTGTACATTCACTCCCCCCACCTACAATCCCTGCCGGCCGGGGACTCGAACCCGCAACCTTTCGATTACGAGTCCAATTCTCTAACCATTAGGCCACGACTTCCCCCATACACTTGCACCTAATTAAAAACAGAATCCAACTAAACACACAGAACATTATTGCGGCTCTTTCAGTATTCAAGGTATTGTATTCAGTTTGTGCTGAATTTTGTGAAATACAAATGCTAAAAATCTTTGTTGCATGCTAAACTGATGTAAAGTCATGAAAATGTTGTCATCATTGACAAAATGATTACATCATGTTGTTCCAAAAATGAATAACCTTCATTCTTCTGCAGAGCACAAAAGAAGATGTTCTTTTTTTTCACTGTGTTATTTCTCTAAATAAATAAATCCAAAATTACTTTTTCCTTTTGTATTCTAAAAGAATTTTAGGATGAACTATCCTTTAAAGCCTTATTTTGACAAGACACTATTTTTCCTTGAGGAGGTTAGTTTATGTTTCACAAACATAACTATTTCATTTGTTTCCCGTTTCTACCTCAGGATAACCATCTAAAAGTCACTAGAACCTTTTAGAACCCATTTAGTCCCATGCAAAGCATTCTAGAAACTGGATATCCAGAATTTAAAAAATTAAAAAATCATTCGTTCAAAGTAGTTTCAACACAAAACGACAGATCAACAGTTTATTGAACTTATAATTTGCATTGCTAAATTGACTGCATGCAATGAAATTGATCTGACTAATATTCAAGGACTGTGATGCAAAGATCTTTTTACAAAGTAAACTGAACAAGCAGCAATATGATTATCAAGTATACTACCGACTCGAGAAAAACATGAAATCTAAGCCACAGCATTTGGTTAGCTCTAGAAGTGTTTGTATACTGTTTATTGGTTTTCTATATGCATAAACATTTATACATACATATTTTAAAAATGACAGTTGTTTTCAATTAATTTACTGCCAGGACGGATCTGACCCAATCATCAAGTATAATGTGCATATATTTATATTTCTGTGTAAAGAGAGATGTACTGCTGACTTACATCTACACTGAGCTGAGAGAAAGGCTGATTAGAAGGATCTCTTTGTTTTTTCATAAAGCACAGTTTTCCAAGAATGTGACACTCATGTTAGTATTTGTGGCTGTTTCAGTTGCAAGGAATTCTTCAATTAAATATAATAATAAAAAACCTGACTCTAATTATTAAAACATAAAAGGACATGAAACAGAATGTCCAAACTGTTTTTTTTCTAACCGTAACCTTAAAGTAAAATTGATGGTTATTCCAAACCGTCAAGCTCCAAAATGGACTAAAATGCACCAAAGCATCATAATGACTTGTCTCCTGAAATGTTGGCTTTATAGTGAAGAAACACAACTCTCATTTTGCAGATGCAATTATATTAAACTAGGTGAGTCATGTGACACAAGAATGCTGTTTTCTGTTAAACTAGGCACAATGCATTTGCACATGTCAGTATAGTAGCACTATTTTTATTATTGTTTCCATTATTATATGCTCATAGGAGACATTATGCAGACAATGGCATGTCATACTGATCTTGTTTGTGAAGGATCAACAGAACAATTCTGCTGCAGTATAAATGGTCTGCAGTGGAAACACTTCACACATAATTGCTGTGTGTTGAACAAGTTTCCAAAACATAATTAAAGAGAGAATGTCTGACAATGAGCAGGCCTGTGAGCAGAGCCGAGGGCACACCAGGCATCACTTACTCACACACGTGTTTCACGATAACAGATATTGTGGGAGGGTTTTGCAGATTAATTTGCAAGAAACTATTCTGCACAGCCTAAAGTGTTTATACTATTGTTTGAACACTCTCTCAGTGAACTTTCTGTTTCATATTTCCTTCAGGCATTCATTTAGAGGAACAGTAATGCACTGCTTATAATGTTAACGCAGTTGAAAGTTGAATTTCTGGCGAGGCATTCAGTTTAGTTTAATGCTGCTTGCTAAACTCCAGACTGCAAACCACATAAAGTATTAGGAAAAAGTTTGTGAACCCTTTGGAAAATCTGTATTTTTGCATTGCTTACACATAAAATGTAGCCTAATCTTAATTTCTGTCATAATTATGCAAAGAGTCTGAAATCATAACACACAAACTTCATCATACTTTTCATTTTATTGATACATTGAGCAATCATTCAAAGTGCGGGGTGGAGAAAATAAGTGAAACCTTGAACATATAGATCCTCATTTAGCAACAGCCTCCACCAAACAATGTTCGACCTGTATGTGACAATTTTAGTTATCAATATTCCTTGGTTGGCTTGATAGCACTCTTGAGGTTATGCCACAGTTTAAACCTCAGCTGGATTAAAGTCAAGACTCAGGGTTTTTTTTTCTTTCTTTTTGCCTCTATTTAAAGGCCAGGGCATTGGTGCAGCCTACACAAGTATCATCTCCTGATTGACTCCAATTAGCTTTTGTAGAAGTAGTAACACATAGCTTCACTTATTTTTTTCCACCCTGCAATGTGAATGATTATTCAGTATCTTCAATAAAAATGTGAAAAGTACAATAGTTTGTATGTTATTAGTTTAGGCGCATTGTGTTTGTCTATACTTAAATTAAGACCAGTGTCCAGTAGCATAAAGTTAGCCAGCATGTTAAGACTGTGTTTTAAGAACTAGTTTGACCAACTAGCAGTTGCCAAGGGGTAATCAGTCTTACTTTTTCAATACAAATAAGACCAATCTACCTTATCATAACTGAATTTAAAAAGTTATAACCAGTCTTGAAGAAAAAAAAAATAGATGACTAACTTTTTAAGATTAGCCTAAAGAGTTTATGCAACCAGCCTCAGTCCACATTTATGATTGAGCAATGCAGAAATCCTGAATGTTTCCAAACGGTTCTCGAATTTATTCTTGCCACTGTACAGTATACTGTACAACAAATACATAAAATATATCTTCTAACTTTTGAAAAAGCAATACGATTAGGGCATGTATAGGACATTACACACAATAATTTACAAGTGTTCAATTTATTTTAAACTCATTATAGTCAGGTAGTCTATGTGAATCTATAATTGGCTAAACTACTAAAATCCTTCTTTAAAAAGTGAATTGGTGAATGTCTAATCAACAGCATCACGAAAATACTGACTGTTTCATACTACCAATGTCAACTGCATTGTTACTTTAACAAAGTTTTATAAAGGTTGCACAACAGTAGTCTGAAACAATGACTAAATATGCAATTGCTTATTCAGTACATGTTTGATTATTTTAGTCAAAGCATAAAAAATAAGGGTACTTCTTTAAAGCATGATAAAATATATGAAACATAATGATTTAAAGTTACTTTAAAGTAAAACTTTTAATATTTAATTATTATAACGTGCTCATTTTAAAAATGTACTTAAGTGTAAGACTCAATAAACAGTCATGAAAGTGCACTCTCTCTAAGTACACTTAAGTTGTCTTTAATTTTATTATTAAAATGATATTATCTGCAATTAAGATCTGAAGGACTCCACAAATGCACAGCAATACAACCGAGCACACATCTTTTTCACAATTGCAGGTAACACTTTTTATTTTAATGGTTACCCTGTAGGCATGTTGTTGCTTATAAATAAGAACCATTACATAAATGCAGTATATTGCTAATTGTTAGTGTATGGTAATTCATTAACTAGTTTTAATGCATGAGACCTGATTGTAAAGTGCTATCATTAATGTTTACATTGTTATATTAGCAAGTCACTTTGGCAAGCATGCTTTGCTTTAAGATAAAATTCACAATGTTACTCTATACACTTAACGCCTAAAACGTTTGTCCAGAAGAAACATGTTTGGTTACATGCTGGTTAGTTCCTAAGTGGCAAACAAACATCTTTTATCTAAGATAAAAATGTGATCTTAGATTATGTCATCTGATCTTATCATCGTGGTGGATAAATATAGCTATCCAAAATATTATTCATGACAGAACAAAATACCAAATAAAATAAATGAATGGACTGATTTATCTTGCTTGCAATATTAAAACATCTGACAAAAATGCGACGAGGAATATGTAATATTACCTGATGAGTAATATATTAATACTGACTGTCACGCGGATGATGGCTAAAGGCATCAGCTGATGCCAATATGCTTACACTAGACTAGACGTTTATAATCCTAATGTCATTTGAGACGTCTTAATGGCAAACTGTTAATTATTTGAGTGACACATAACGTGTTTGTGTTCCCTGTAGCAGAAATGAGAGTTCGTCACCGATCGTTAAAATGCAAATGAAGCAGTTTAATAAACGATATGCAGTAACAGTTGACTGCAGCCGTAGGTGTTGAATAGTCTATGATGTTGTTTGTAATGTATGTCACATAAAATAATGTTGAACTGTATTAAATGAAGCCTCAGTTATATCTTCTCTCTTCAACTCACATTTGATCCTATCAGGCTATCGAAATAACGAAATCACGTTTAAATGTTTTTAACCCATGCATTTAAGCAGTCTTTAAACCTCGTGCATTAAATCAAAATGCACGAACGTGTTACGCTCAAAAATGCATCATAAAAATCAGACATTTCCATGCAGATTATATCGACTGTTTAAGTGGTTTGCGAAAGGAAATGTTATCCTGCTAACCCACCTTTTTGTAGATATCCGTCTATATCTCCAGATTCAAATGTATCGCGGCTTCATTGTCAGCCTTTATTCCCTCAGTTTCGGTTTGAGAGGCTATTTTATTCCAAACACGAGAACGCGCTTCAGAAACGGAAACAATATGACTAAATGTGGCAGTAACCGTGGAAGAAAGACCACCGTTTACGCCTCCAGAGGTGAACAGAAGATGAATTCATGGAGGAGAGCGATGAAACAATGGTTATCGCGGCGTCTCATTGAGGTCTTGCTGGAGGAGGAGGATGAATGAGCATCAGATGATGGGAGGATGGGATCAGATCTCTCTCTCTCTATGACTGTAACCAAATGAGGTTCGAAAATCTGTACTTTTAGCGCATACAGGGTTTCTGAACATCAGTCAACTTTTTAAGAAGTTACTTTGGTAAAGCCCCCCAGGTTACATTACATCCATTTTTATTTGTATGCATATATGTGACATGAATTATAACTGGCTTTATATTGCCTTTATGCTGCTCAACAAAAAACACACCACTGTATTATTTATTATTTTTATTCATTTATTGTGGAATGGTGATTTTCACCGGTCACTGTTGTTTTTGGAAAATGAATATAAATAAAACGAATTAATTAATCACATTTGGAAAAAATATTTTACTATGAGAGAAGAATTGTGTGGTTCAATTGTTAATTATGGCCTACACTTATAGCATCATAATTTTACTAACCAACTAAATAAATACATACATCAATCAAGCAATCAATCAATCTCCCCCTGCATATGAGAATGCCACCATTGACCAATCGAGCCGTAAAATACTGAACTAACATTACTCCTGTGAGAACAGCGAACCATGGCCATCATGTTGTCTTTCTTATTTCATTGACATTATCACAGTTACATAACACGCATTGGGAAGATTTCCTTTCATGAGTTGCTTAATGTATGAATAGACCTTCCTTTAAGGCTACTAGTGCCCACTGCTATACTTCAATGGATCAACCATGGCCAAAAAAAATAAATAAAAATGCTTACCATAATTAGGCCCTGTCATTATGGAAATACACCCAAATACATCATCTCATAATCCCAAAAAAAAGAAGCATCTATTCATTCTCCAAACCGCTTGTCGTGTAGGGTCAGGGATGTTCAGGCCATAGGCAGGGAAACACTTTGGACAGATGGCCAGTCAATCACAGCAGTAGCCTACATACAGTCCAAAAATACTCCACTTTTCTCTGTCATGTTCTGAAAAACATGTCAACAGTTTTTATGGATATGCGATTTTAAGTGTCCCTTGCCTGAAGGTGCTATACTATAATACTTTGTGTTAAAAATGTAAGGATTACAAGCAGGGTTTGAAATTAACACCCAACCCATCAAATGCGGGTAAAAATCAGCTGTGGCGGGTAACATCGTCAGATCACTAGCCAATTTGGCGGGTTAGTCATGTTCACTCATTAATTTCTTGGGAAAATTAATGCAAGCCAAATCTGTGCAGGTTTAGTGCAAAAACTGAACTCGTGAGACATCATGACATTATCGAGTATATTGCAAAAACCAAACAAAACACACCTAGAGTGCACGCATGCACGACTGTGATGAAGTCTGGTTAAACTAACTAGTGCGCGTGCGTTCTTTCACTGCATGATTCAGTCTATTAATATGCATTAAGAATGATCACATAATTCAAAATAAGGGGGCAGAAAATGTATATATTTATATACATTCATACAGTTAATCAATATCACACGGTTTTTCTTAAAAAATCAGCATGGTTACAAATGTGATATTGGTTTTATACAACAGTTTAATAAACAATAAGTTATTATCAAGAGACTTATGTTTTAGACACCATATTGGCTGTTTTTGCTCTATTTCACCAACAAATATAACCCCAAACACAGCCACAGCGTTGTTTTGCGTCTCTGAGCAACACGATGGTGTTTTGTTCCTGAATGAATCAACCGTTTAAATGATTCGGTTCAGTCGCAATGACTCACTTATTAACAGTGACTTACTGCTACCTGCTGGCGATTTAAATTTTACATTTCAAATATCTTTTCATTTTTTAAAATAATTTCAAATATCAGTTTTCAACATTTCATGTTTAAAATATCAACACTTTATGCATTTGTAACTGTAGGTTAAAGATTTCCATGTCACTCTAAGCTACATTAACGTGAAAATACATCTAAATGCCATAAACTTCTGCAAAGATGAATTTTATAGATAGTGATTTCATTTGTTTAGTAACAGCCTAAATGTATTATTATTATAATTGATTAAATGTAAGAATTTGACTCAAAAGATGATGCACACTTTTAGAAAAATTGGCTTTATAAAGGTAAAAATGCCCATAAAAGGTTAAAATCAATTTAAACGTATTGGAAAATATAAATTTCTATCACTGCTGTGAACTGACCACACAGAATATGAAGAATAGGAGTCAGCTGTCCATGGCAGTCCTTATCAGCACAATAACACACTATTGTCTAATTATCTTTATCAATAAAATCCCAGAAAATATTGAGATTATTTTTTGTCAATATCGCACACCCTTAGTACTGACACAAAATGATTTGCAATGGACGCTTTGTCAGTGTAAACAGCCTTAAGCTTGTTGGTCTATTTCTGTTTTTGGCTAGTAGAAGTTATGAATGGCTGGTAACTTAAAAATTGAGCAGCCAAATTGGCTGGTGAGTGAAAAAGTTAATTTCAATCCCTGATTACAAGGATGTGGAAAGACACTGCTTTGAAATGGAAGCTTTTGATGCTCTGTCTTTGACCTGGGCTACAGTGTGTAAGAATTGGATGCTGTACTATGGAATCAAACATCTCTTGAAGCCTGAATGCACATTCATTACATAATAATGTTCCTCCCCAGGAATCACATGGAGGAAATCATTTTGAAATGAAAATACAGCGCATTCTTTTACATAAACACACAGTATTGTACACAGCAGTGGGAATCACTATACCTGTTCCCCTTATAACATTCTGCAGGGCATGTATAAGTGATCATTCGTATAAACAGAGTAATTACAATGCACATTTAGATACATACATATTACATTATATAAATTACAATTCAGTATTGCATCATCAAACATTAAATTTTTTATATAAATACATCGTAGCTGTTAACTTGGGTTGCTTGTTGAACTATCCTGTTAATATAAAAAAAAAAATTAATGATTGAAGACACGCACTCTACATTTTAAATCATTAGCTTATGGCAGAACACAGAGGCTGTGATAAAGGACACTTACCATTTACAGAATTGGCCCCAGATTAACATTATTTGTACATTTTATGGGGTGAACAAACCAAGAATCATATGCAGTTTACTTAAGCTTTTTCAGCCTGACTCCCATTTGAAAACATTAGTATTTTCTACACAGCTTGATTCTAGTTCAGCTGCACAGCTTTTATATAAAGAAGTTGTTTCTTACAAGAACTGACATATTCATTTGATTCCAGGGAATGAAAGGCAGGAGCCTTACATTGCACTGAATATCAATAGCGAGAGAAGCAGTAATATATAAGGAATAACAGGAAATGATTACAATGCCTCCCTCTTTTCTACATTGAGCCAGGTGACCTGGAAGTAAAATATGACAGCAAACATCCAGCTTACTCATTCACCCCAGCCTCAGGCTCTTCTGCTCTGCTTCATGGAGCTCTGGGGACATCTCCAGAACTTCAGCGTCAGAGCAGACAGCAGTACTTCTACCTGCTTCTCTACACGCTGAGAAACCCAGCATGATTCCTTCCCTCTCTAATGCTGGCATCTTTGGCACATCTCTCAAAAAAACAAGAGCAGATGGATATGGCCTAGTAGTCTATACACTGAACTAAAATGAAGTCTGTAATTTAGGAGTGTTAAATGGTCTTTGTCTGACATCACATTAGAGTCGTATTTCATTCTTCTCAATACCCTAAAGTACTAACATACACTACAAATATTCAAAATACTTTCACAACACACTGGCATATTGCTGTAAATATTAGCAATGGCACGTACCACTCACATTTTGTTTAGAAAATGTAAACATTATCAGTTGACTTTAACTGCAATTATTAATAGAATCAGTTAAATTGTTTGTGAATAAAAGAGCTTTACATTTGTAGCATCAGCAAAACTGCAAACTAGCAAGAACAGAGGGAATCTTACCAATTTAAACCAATTACCAATTTAAAATCATCCTGAATTATTCTGTTATGCAAACAATTTAACCAAATTGACAATTTAAATAATGTCACTGTCACGAATCCAGTTCGTGGCCTTCCGTCCGACTGCCACAAGAGGTCGCCTCTCCATCATATTGACTCTCACACCACACATCACACTGGACTGCATTTCCCATCATTCACTGCGCTGACGACACACACACAGCTGATTCCATTAATCACGCTCACACCTGAAAATTACCACACAACTGATTACCCACGCATCTTAAACCATGGACTTCCTCTTCCTTTCGGCCGAGTATTGTTCTGCATATAGCACTCCTCTAGTGTTAGCTGCCTTACCGAGCCATTCTTGGTTTTCTTGACCAAGATGGCGCCGATGATGTCAGCAATTGTGCGTTGCTCTTCAGTGTTTGTACTGTTTTTGTTTGTTTTTAAAATACGATCAGATTTACCAGGGATGACCTGCTGAATATTCAGCAGAACACACCACAAAATCTTTTACCGGATTTAGATTTTTCGGACGTTTTGCTGGACATCGTAGTTGGCGGAGCCGTAGCTCTGGTCAAATGCTACAGGAGGCGTAGGCGGGGGAAGCGAGCCGGAGCGCTCGTGAAGCTTCGACAGCGCGGATTTCAAACGGCGTTGCCTAGCATCCATTTGGCGAATCTTCGCTCTCTACTCAACAAAACGGACAAACTCCTTCTGCTCTCCCGGACAAACAAGGATTTTTCTAACTCTGCTGCTCTGTGTTTCACGGAAACCTGGCTGAATGGCGACATACCGGACAGCGTGCTACATCTGCCTAATTACCAGCTGATCAGAGCAGATCGCGACGCAGAATCAACTGGGAAATCGCGCGGCGGCGGGACGTGCTTTTACATCAATGAGAGGTGGTGTACAGATGTAACTGTGTTAAAGAAGATGTGCTGTTCAGATCTAGAAACGCTCTTCATTAACTGCAAGCTGTTCTACTCGCCGTGGGAGTCCTGCTCGTTCATTCTCGTGAGTGTCTACATTCCACCGCAAGCGCACATGAGCACAGCTTTACAGAAACTCGCTGATCTGATCACAAAGAGTGAGCAACAACACCCGGACTCTGTTTTAATCATTCTCGGGGACTTTAATAAAGCAAATCTCTCCCGTGAACTGCCAAAATACAGACAGCACATCACATGTCCCACCAGAGACAGTAATATATTGGATCACTGTTACACAACAGTAAAGGACGCATATCACTCCACGAGCAGCTTTAGGACTTTCATCTTATACCGTCCTACAGGCAGAAACTTAAGTCTGCAAAGCCTGTATTAAGATCTGTTAAAAGTTGGACTAACGAAACACAGCGGTATCTACAAGCCTGTTTCGACCTCACTGATTGGACTGTTTTTGAAGCTGCTGCAAATGATCTGAACGAGCTCACAGAGACTGTGACATCTTATATCAGTTTCTGTGAGGATATGTGCATTCCTAACAGGACTCATCTAATCTATAACAATGACAAACCATGGATCACTGCAATACTCAGACAGCTCCGTCAGGCCAAAGAAGATGCTTACAGAAAGGGGGATAAAGTCTTGTACAAACAGGCCAAATACACACTGGAAAAGGAGATCAGAGTGGCAAAGAGGAATTATTCTGACAAGGTAAGGAAAAAATGATCTTCCAGTCATCCTGCTTCAGTGTGGATAGGAATGACGGATATCACCAGTTACAAGACACCATCCCCCAGTATTCTGGAGAATCAACACCTGGCAGACGACTTGAATGAGTTCTATTGTCGTTTTGAAAGATCACCCCACACCCGCCCTGAACACCTCTTCACACAACCATTAACACCTCCAGCAACCCCTCTCTCTCCCCCACACCTACTATTCAAATCAGCGAAGAAGATGTGCGCCAGGTCTTCAGGAAGAACAAAAGAAGGAAAGCACCAGGCCCAGACGGTGTGTCACCAGCCTGCCTAAAAACCTATGCTGATCAGCTGGCCCCCATCTTCACACAGATCGTCAACAGATCACTGGAGCTGTGTGAAGTCCCCTCATGCTTCAAACACTCCACCATCATCCCCATCCCAAAGAAACCCAAAATTACTGGACTTAATGACTACAGACCAGTGGCCCTAATGTCTGTAGCCATGAAATAATTTGAAAGACTGGTTTTGGCTTATCTGAAGGACATCACTGGACCCTTACTGGACCCCCTGCAGTTTGCCTACAGAGCAAACAGGTCTGTGGATGATGCAGTCAACATGGGACTGCACTTCATCCTGCAGCATCTGGACAGACCAGGGACTTATGTGAGGATCCTGTTTGTGGACTTCAGCTCCGCTTTTAACACCATCATCACGGAAACCCTTCAAAATAAACTAACCCAGCTCTCCGTCCCCACCTCCGTCTGCCAGTGGATCAATAGCTTCCTGACAGACAGACAGCAGTGAGTAAAGTTTGGTAAATTCACATCCAGCACTCGTACCATCAGCACTGGAGCTCCTCAGGGCTGCATTCTCTCCCCACTGCTCTTCTCCCTCTACACCAACGACTGCACCTCTAAAGACCCCTCTGTCAAGCTCCTGAAGTTTGCAGACAACACCACACTGATCGGCCTCATCCAGGACGGTGACGAGTCTGCTTACAGACAGGAGGTTAAAGGATTAGTTCACTTTTAAAAAAACTTTTGCTCATAATTTACCCCCATGTCATCCAAGATGTCCATGTCTTTCTTTCTTCAGTCGAAAAGAAATTAAGGTTTTTGATGAAAACATTTCTCCATATAATGGACTTCAATGGGACCCAAACGGTTCAAGGTCCAAATGACAGTTTCAGTGCAGCTTCAAAGGGCTTTAAACGATACCAGATGATGAATAAGGGTCTTATCTAGCGAAACGATCAGTCATTTCAAAAATAAATAAAAAAGTTTAAGTTTTATAAGCACAAATGCTCGCCTTGCTCTGTTCTGTGATGCGCGTTCGTGACGTCACGTAATACGCAATTACGTGGAAAAGGTCACGGTTGAGGTAGGCGGAAGTACCGAGTCAGTGTTTACAAATGTGCGGAAGGAGGACCATATACACATATTCAAATGTCTTTGTGTCAGTTTATCGTTTAAAATGCCCATTTCGTGTGCGTATCCTGGGTGTTTTAATATTAAAAAGCCTACTGACTCGGTACTTCCGCCTACCTCAACCGTGACCTTTTCAACGTAATTGTGTATTACGTGACGTCACGAACGCGCATCACAGAACAGAGCACGGCGAGCATTTGTGCTTATAAAACAAACTTTTTTATTTATTTTTGAAACGACCGATCGTTTCGCTAGATAAGAACCCTTATTCATCGTCTGGTATCGTTTAAAGCCCTTTGAAGCTGCACTGAAACTGTCATTTGGACCTTGAACTGTTTGGGTCCCATTGAAGTCCATTATATGGAGAAATGTTTTCATCAAAAACCTTAATTTCTTTTCGACTGAAGAAAGAAAGACATGGACATCTTGGATGACATGGGTGTGAGTAAATTATCAGGTTGGATCAAGTTGGATTGTAGCGTGGTAGAAGACAAGTTAGGTACGCAGGAGCTAAACCATTTAGGGCCTTATAGGCAAGTAATAATATTTTGTAAATGATACTGAACTGAATAGGTAGCCAGTGCAGAGACTGTAAAATTGGGGTAATATGATCATATTTTCTTGACCTGGTAAGAACTCTAGCCGCTGCATTTTGGACTATCTGTAGCTTGTTTATTGAAGATGCAGGACAACCACCTAGCAGTGCATTACAATAGTCCAGTCTAGAGGTCATGAATGCATGAACTAGCTTTTCTGCATCAGAAACAGGTAGCATGTTTCGAAGCTTGGCAATGTTTCTAAGATGGAAGAATGCTGTTTTTGTAACATGGGAAATATGATTTTCAAAGGACAAGTTGCTGTCTAATATAACACCCAGATTTTTGACTTTAGAGGACGTGACAGTGCATCCGTCTAGTTGCAAATTGTAATCCAAGAGATTCCGTGTACTGTTTTTTGGTCCAATAAGTATTATCTCTGTCCTATCTGAATTTAATAGGAGGAAATTATTGGTCATCCAATCTTTTACATTTTTTACACAATCTATTAGCTTAGATAGTTTAGAAGTTTCATCTGGTCTTGTTGAGATATATAGTTGAGTATCATCAGCATAACAATGAAAACTAATCCTGTATTTTCTAATAATATTACCAAGAGGCAACATGTATATTGAAAATAGCAGAGGACCTAGGACAGATCCTTGTGGTACTCCATACTTTACTGGTGATAATTGTGATGACTCTCCTTTTAAATGAAAAAAAAGTGGTAGCGATCGGACAGGTAGGATCTAAACCATTTTAAAGCCTGCCCTTGAATACCAGTATAGTTTTGTAATTGATCTATGAGTATATCATGGTCTATAACAGGCGGACCGCGGTCCTGATCCGGACCCAAAAGCCGTCCCATACGGATCCGTCTACAGCCAAAACAGAAGGTTAAGATTTAAACCACCTGACGGGGCGCTTCTATTTCTGCCGGCGCAGCTTTTGAAGTCTTTACGGTAGTGGGGCCGCCAACTGGAAGACTCCAGTCCGAATTCGTGAAGGCTTTTGACATAATGAAATAAATAAATACCAAACGTTAATTTAATAAATCAAATTTATATTAAGCACATCAAGGTCAGCTCTAGAGTCATTTGGGTGCAGTCGTGCGTGCAGTGATGAGAGATGCATGCGTGCAGAGATGAAACTTTCAGTGAGTGAAAAACGATGGCATTTTCAAAAATTAGGAAAGTTGACGCGTCCTTAAAAAGTCTTAAATGGTACAAGAAAGTCTTAATTATGATTTCAGGAGGTCTTAAATGTGGGGACTGAAAGACAAGAATTGCGATTAAACTTAAAAAGGCTATTCATTCAATAAATATCAGCGCTGCACGTTTCAGATTCAGCTGCTGCGCTGCTTTGTGGAGTCTGTCTCTTGGGCTTGTGTACTGCCATTCCGCTGGAAGAGGATGATTTTCCATTTCCAGTCAGCCTGTACGTCTTCTGTTGTCAAAGATCAATGTGAAAACAACCCATGATTTTAAGCAGCAAACACGCAGAGTTGTAAATGTGAACTGGTGGATCAACAAGAAGATAATGTGTTGTAAAATATAACCAATTAAGGCAGTAAAATATATTTATATATGTTATTTACATTTATGCATTTAGCAGACGCTTTTATCCAAAGCGACTTACATTCAAGTTACAGTTTTTACATTTTTATCAGCTCTTGCTTTCCCTGGGAATCGAACCCATGATCTTGGCGTTGCTAGCGCCATGCTCTACTATTTGAGCTACAAGAAAGCTGTTATTTAATTAATATAATACTTGAATGTTTTTGTAAAAACCTGCATCTGAACTGTAAATCATGCTTTTTACAGTCATTTTATTTTATTTATTTATTTTATTTTTGTGCAGGTCTTAAAAAAGGTCTTTAAATGTCTTGAAATTAAGCTTAAATATCTTGCATATACCCTGGCCTGGCAAAAACCATCAACTGTTTTTTAGAATTGTCCGGACCTCGGCTGGTGGATGGCTGTCTAAGTGGCGGGGTCCTCACTGGGGATCTGTCTCTGGCGCTCATCTCGGTGTCCTGGTCTCCACTGACGTTCAAGGCTGTAGAGGTCATCTCTGGGTGCTGATCCACCATCTGATCTGGATACGGACCGGATCTGGTGACTGCAGTGACCATCTGGGCTGGATACGGACCGGATCGGGTGGCTACGGTGACTGGGGATATGTCCCCGGGCTCATCCAGGTGTCCGGCCTCCGCCGACGATCAGGGCCACATACATCATCTCCCGGCGCCGATCCACCATCTGATCCAGACACGGACTGAGAAACAGAATAGAAACAGACAAATATTAGCGTAGATGCCATTCTTCTTATGATGTAACGAGCACATCATGTGTTATGGGGAGTGTTCCCGGTTCCGGTTGATCTAATTAATGCAGCCTAACAATCCTTTAACGGATTTGAATAATAGAAGTGTATTAGTGTGTTATGTGTAAGCAAGGTTATATAAATGTGTCTTTAATCTAGATTTAAACTGACAGAGTGTGTCTGCCTCCCGAACAGTATTAGGTAGATTGTTCCAGAGTTTGGGTGCTAAATAGGAAAAGGATCTGCCACCCGCAGTCGATTTTGATATTCTAGGTATTATCAAATGGCCAGAGTTTTGAGAACGCAGCAGACGTGGAGGACTATAATGTGATAAGAACTCGCTCAAGTACTGAGGAGCTAAGCTATTCAGGGCTTTATAAGTAATTAACAAGATTTTAAAATCTATACGATGTTTGATGGGGAGCCAATGCAGTGTTGACAGAAGCGGTCTAATATGGTCGTACTTCCTGGTTCTAGTAAGGACTCTAGCTGCTGCATTTTGGACCAACTGTAATTTGTTGATCAAGCGTGCAGAACAACCACCCAATAAAGCATTACAATAGTCTAACCTTGAGGTCATAAACGCATGAATTAGTATTTCTGCATTTGACGTTGAGAGCATAGGTCGCAATTTAGATATGTTTTTGAGATGGAAAAACTGAGTTTTATAGATGCTAGAAACATGGCTTTCAAATGAAAGATTGCTATCAAACAGCACACCTAGGTTCCTAACTGATGAAGAAGAATTGACAGAGCAGCCGTCAAGTGTTAGATAGTGTTCTAGGTTATTACATGTGGGGTTTTTAGGTCTGATAATTAACACCTCTGTTTTTTCAGAATTTTGCAGTAAGAAGTTACTCGTCATCCAGTTTTTTATATCGACTATGCATTCCGTTAGATTCTCAATTTGGTGTGTTTCACTGGGCTGCGAAGAAATATAGAGCTGAGTATCATCAGCATAAAAGTGAAAGCTAACCATGTCTCCTGATAATATCTTCCAAGGGTAACATGTAAAGCATGAAAAGTAACGGCCCTAGTACTGAGCCTTGAGGTACTCCGTACTGCACTTGTGATCGATATGATACCTCTTCATTCACTGCTACGAACTGATGGCGTTCAGATAAGTACGATTTGAACCATGCTAATGCACTTCCACTAATGCCAACAAAATGTTCTAGTCTATTTAAAAGAATGTTGTGGTCGATAGTGTCGAACGCAGTGCTAAGATCCAGTAGAACTAATAAAGAGATACAACCACGATCAGATGATAGAACCAGGTCATTTGTAACTCTAATGAGAGCAGTCTCAGTACTATGATACAGTCTAAATCCTGACTGGAATTCCTCACAAATACTATTTTTCTCTAAGAAGGAATATAATTGCGAGGATACTACCTTTTCTAGTATCTTTGACAGAAAAGGGAGATTTGAGATCGGTCTGTAATTAACTAAATCTTTGGGGTCAAGTTGTGGTTTTTTAATGATAGACTTAATAATAATAATAATTTGAAGGTTTTGGGGACATATCCTAATGACAGTGATGAATTAATAATAGCCAAAAGAGGATCTATGACTTCTGGAACCAGCTCTTTTAGTAGTTTAGATGGAATAGGGTCTAACATACATGTTGTTGCTTTAGATGATTTAACAAATTTATACAATTCTTCCTCTCCTATAGTAGAGAATGTGTGGAATTGTTCCTCAGGGGATCTATAGTGCACTATCTGATGCGATATTGTAGATGCGAATTTTATCTCTGATAGAATCGATCTTGGAAGTAAAGTAGTTCATAAAGTCATTACTGCTGTGCTTTTGGGAAATGCCAACACCTTGATGCTGATGCTTTATGTTTCGTTAATTTAGTGACTGTATTGAATAAATACCGGGGGTTATGTTTGTTTTCTTCTAGAAGAGACTAAAAGTAATCAGATCTAGCAGTTTTTAATGCTTTTCTGTAGGATAGGGTATTTTCCCGCCAGGCTATACGAAATACCTCTAGTTTTGTTTTCCTCCATCTCTTTAAGGTGCGAGTGTGCTCATTATACCACGGAGTCGGACTGTTTTCTTTGATTTTCCTTAAGCGTAAAGGAGCAACTGTATCTAAAGTGCTAGAAAAGAGAGAGTCCATAGTTTCTGTTACATCATCAAGTTTTTCTGCGCTGTTGGATATGCTGAGGAATTTAGATAAATCAGGAAGATTACTTACAAAGCAGTCTTTTGTGGTAGAGGTGATGGTTCTACCATACTTGTAACAAGGAGTAGAATTTACAGTTTTAGCTATATGGAGTTTACACAAGACTAGATAATGATCTGAGATATCATCGCTTTGCTGCAGAATTTCAACACCACTAACATCAATTCCATGTGACAGTATTAAATCTAGAGTATGATTTCGATGATGAGTAGGTCCGGAAACATGTTGTCTAACCCCAATAGAGTTCAGAATGTCTATGAATGCTGATCCTAATGCATCTTTTTCATTATCGACATGGATATTAAAATCGCCAACAATTAAGACTTTATCTGCAGCCAGTACTAACTCAGATAGAAAATCAGCAAATTCATTAATAAAGTCTGTGTGGTGCCCTGGGGGCCTGCATACAGTAGCCAGTACAAACATCACAGGGGATTTATCACTAACACGTGTTTCTCTAGATAATGTTATACGCAGCACCATAACTTCAAACGGGTTATACTTAAAGCCTGCCCTCTGAGAAATACTGAGAATATTGCTATAAATTGTAGCAACACCTCCCCCTTTACCTTTCGGACGTGGCTCACTTTTATAGCAGTAATCTTGGGGGGTGGACTCATTTAAAGTAATGTATTCATCTGGTTTTAGCCATGTTTCTGTCAAACAGAGCAAATCTAGATTATTATCATTGATCAAATCATTTACAAAAAGTGCTTTTGTAGTAAGGGACCTGATATTCAGTAAGCCAAGCGTTATCAATTGTTCTCTGTATTGTAAACATTTTTTATTTGTTGAACATCAATTAAATTGTTACTCTTAATTTGGTTTGGACGTTTTCTGTATTTTCTAGTTCGGGGAACAGACACAGTCTCTATAGTGTGATATCTAGGTGAAAGAGTTATTAATTAATAATTAATTAACTGACTTCTGTGACGTAAGGCGGCTAGCAGACGGTCGGTTTGGCCAGTCTGTCTGCTTCCTGACCTGGGCCCCAGTTAGTCAAGTACGAACTCTAAGACTATGTGCCATTTTTCTAGAGAGAAGAGCGGCACCACCCCAGGAGGGATGAACACCATCTCTTTTCAACAGGTCAGGTCTGCCCCAAAAACTCGTCCAATTGTCTATAAAGTCTATGCTATTCTGCGGGCACCACTTAGACATCCAGCCATTGAGTGACGACAGTCTGCTATGAATCTCATCGCCACGGTAAGCAAGGAGCAGACCAGAGCATATTACAGTGTCTGGCATCGTACTTGCAAGTTCACATACCTCTTTAACATTATTTTTAGTGATCTCCGACTGGCGAAGTCGAACATCATTAGCGCTGACGTGAATAACAATCTTACTGAATTTACGTTTAGCATTAGCTAGCACTTTTAAATTTGCCAAGATGTCAGGCGTCTGGCTCCCGGTAAACATTGGACTATGGTGGCTGGTGTCTCTATTTTCACGTTCCGTACAATAGAATCGCCAATAACCAGAGCACTTTCATCAGGTTTCTCAGTGGGTGCGTCACTGAGTGGGGAGAACCTGTTTGATGTTCTGATCGGAACGGAAGAGTGGTGTTCTGACCCGCGACTAGGCCGCCTCACAGTCACCCAGCTGCCCTGCTGCACGGGCTCAACCGGAACCGAACAATGTACAGGACTCCCTGAGCTAGTCGCATCCAAAGCAGTATCTACAGCCCTCACATTCTTACTGTCCTCAACTAAACTTTAGATGCGTGTCTCTAATTCTGAAACCTTCTCTGTCAGCCTAACTATTTCCCTGCATTTATCACATGTGAATCCCTCATCGCCGACAGAGAGAGATAAACTATACATGTGACATGAAGTGCAAACAACAATAGCAGGAGAAGAAGCCATTACTCACCGTGATTGAAGAATGATACCAACTTAATTTACCACTTACCACTGTTGTTTGATGAACTCATGAAAAACGGAGCGAGAGAGAAATGAAAACGGAGCGAGAAAAAAGAAAACAATAATAGGAGCGAATAGAAACGTGAATGGCGGTTTTAAAAAGCGAATGATCAAATTAGTTAGATTAGTTTGATAGATAATACCAGAAATATGGTGGGAATTAAGTTATATATTATCACTTTAAACAACAGAGAGTGAAAGTAAGGTAAAGATTCAATAAAAAAGCAGTGCTACAAACGCAAACCTCTCAGCAGCACAACAGACAGGGACAGACTGATAACAGGCTTCCATTTTTTATATGGATAAGTTCTAGTTGTTTACTTTGGTTGCTTGCAGAAATATTTTGAACTATTCTATGGAGTACATTCCATTAATGACAGAAGATGCCCCCTCCACATTTACAGCAGTAAATCATTAGCTTATGGCAGAACACAGAGGCTATGATAAAGGACATTTACCATTTAGCCAACAAAATTTAGATTTAACATTG
Source organism: Barbus barbus (assembly GCF_936440315.1). Lineage (NCBI taxonomy): Eukaryota > Metazoa > Chordata > Actinopteri > Cypriniformes > Cyprinidae > Barbus > Barbus barbus. The sequence continues at coordinate 3,652,152 of NC_136757.1, forward strand.
TTTGTACATTACACATTTTATATAGCGTGAACATTCTTTATTTGCTATCAATAATCATTTGAGGTTTACTTTTATATCAGCCTAACTCCAGTTTGAGCATTTTAGTATTTTCTGCAGTAATAACAGTAGATATTTAAAAGCATATTTAAAAACAACTAACCCCAAACCAAACCCCTAACCTTAACCTTATAGTAAGTACATGTAGTTACTAAATATTACTCAGTAATATGACTTACTTAATTACTAATTACATACTTAATGTAATTACATTGTAACAACATCACCTTAAAATCTATTATCTTTACTTGACCCTATAACTCTAGTACTCTCTATTCTAATTTTATTTTATCTATGTCTTTATATTTAAAAAAAATAATAAAAAAAAATAATAATAATTATCTGTACTGCGTTAGGCTAACCAAGACTTGTAATAGCACTTGCAAGATGTTGCTCTTTTGTTGGTTTTGATTGCTTCTTATGTCCTCATTTGTAAGTTGCTTTGGATAAAAGCGTCTGCTAAAATGATAGCATCATGTGTCATATAAAAATAATTTAACAGTGCCCTCCAAAAGTATTGGAACAGTAAATACAAAATTGCTCTGTTGGCTGTGGAGTCAAGACATTTACAAATATGATTTAAAGATGAATATGAGACAAAACTAAAGAATGTCACTTTTTATTATTGGGTGATTCAACACAGAGATGTTTTACCAGCTAAGAAGTTCAGCACCTTTAGAGTTTCATCCCTCTATCTGATGTGAGCGTAAGTATTGGGACAGTTGCCTCACAGGTCTTTCTAAGTGATCGGTTGTGTCCTGTTGCATTAATTCTTCAAATCATAAAAGCTGTGAAAATTAATCCTAAAAAACAACTTCCAGAAAGCTGGGGTGATTCTCTGACAATTTACTGTCCTCAGGAGACTTTGACACAGAATTACAGAAGCTACACAGCAAGATGCAAACATCTGACCAACACCAAAAATAGAAAGACAAGATTAGAGTTTGCAAAAAAGCACAAAGGTGAGCCAGAAGAGTTTTGGAACTGTTTATGGACCGATGAGACAAAGATGAACCTTTATCTAAGTGATAGGAAAGCAAAAATGTGGAGACAAAAAGGGAACTGCAATGATCCCAAGCATACAGCCTCATCTGTAAAGCATGGTGGAGGTGGTGTCATGGCATGGGCATGCATGGCTGCCTCTGGAACAGGCCCTCTCAACTTTACTGATGATTTAATGTATGATGACAGTAGCAGAATGAATTTGGAAGGGTACAAAACCATCTTGGCTACCAATATTCAAGAAAATGCCACCAGATTCATTGGGAAGTGCTTCATATTGCATCAGGACAATGACCCAAAACACCCTGCCAGTTCAGTCAAGGAATTTATAAGGGCAAAGAAATGGAAAGTCTTAGATTGCCCAAGTCAATCTCCAGATTTAAATCAGATTGAACATGAATTTCACCAGCTGGAGAGGAGAGTAAAGGCAGAAACTCCACAAAACAAGCAACAATTGGAATTGGCTGCATTAAAGGCTGGGAAAAGTATTTCAAAGGATGAGACCAAGAGTCTGGTGATGTCTATGGGTCACAGACTCACTGCTGTGATTGTGAGCAAGGGATCTGCAACTAAATAATAGCTTTTAATCTTTCACATCTGCCTTATGTTCAACTGTCCCAATACTTATGCTCACATCAATGAGTGGGATGAACTCTAAAAGTGCTGTGCTTTTATTTGGTAAAACATATATGTGTTGAAACGGCTAATAATAAAATGTGACATACTGTAGTTTTGTCTCATATTCATCTTTTAATCATATTTGCAAATGTCTTGACTAAACAGCCAACAGAACAATTTTGTTTTTACTGTTCCAATACTTATGGAGGGCACTAATATATGGATGTTTTTCCCTTTTCACACCATTCTTTGTAAGCCATAGAAATGGTTGTGCGTGAAAATCCCAGTAACTGAGCAGATTGTGAAATACTCAGACCGGCCCGTCTGGCACCAACAACCATGCCACGCTCAAAATTGCTTAAATCACCTTTCTTTCCCATTCTCACATTCAGTTGGGAGTTCAGGAGATTGTCTTGACCAGGACCACACCCCTAAATGCATTGAAGCAACTGCCATGTGATTGGTTGATTAGATAATTGCATTAATGAGAAATTGAACAGGTGTTCCTAATAATCCTTTAGGTGAGTGTATATCTGTAATATAGTCAAATGAAAGACTGTTTATGTTTCTTTACTGAGCTACCCTTATGATAAATAAACTGAAATTAATAAATGAAATCATGCAGGGATCACACGCAGCACAAAAGGGTCACTTTTGAAAAGATTTACGGTTTTGCCTGCACATCAAAGCAAGAAAAAAAAACTAACAAGCCTTTTATAAATCTTCCCAGCTCAGAATAATTCACTTGATGGAAGAAAAAACTCCCACCCCGATATAAATCTGGCACAAGGAGAGGTAAGTAGCATCCCAAGCTAATTTATGATCTTTCTCTCTCTGGCAGTAATAGTGAACTGATGCACAGATGTCTGTCTGCTTATCTATTAGTATGTCTGTCACAAAAGCAATTAGGTTGTAACATTATGTCGATCCAGCATTGTTGTACACTAAACAGATATGTGACTGTAAACCAGTTGTAGCTGCATTAGCAGGCTTTTATTAGAGCATAATACAGTTCTGCACATTTCACAAATAAGTCGGTACAATAAAACAAATATATATTTTCTTTTTTTGTTTCACTTGAGATTGATATACACACAAAGTGCTTTGGTAAACTCAGACAAGTCAAATAAACCTAAATATTTTTTCTTTCTATTCAGTGAGCTACATGTAGGATAAAGTAGAGGTTCTTAATACAGTATGTTGTCTGTGGAGGCTCTATTATTCAATAATTTTCTTCTACAACACAATATGGTGTTTGCATGGTAAAAGTCATTGTTGACGTTCCTTATCTGCGAGTCTCTTTGTCTTGATCTGCAGGTAACGTGCTTTCCCTTCTTCAAACCGCTTCTGCTCCTCTTCACCTTCCAGCTGCAAGAAGATAAAAAAGCACAGTGAATCTGGATATCGTGGTGTCCTGGAAACCCTGCACTTTTGAAGGTCATACACATATCATGGAAAACCACTGAAGTGTTAAGAATATTATCGGAATATGTTCACACAAGCACTTCCTCATTTTATATTCTCACACCTGAGCATTAAACATCCTGTCAACGGCAGTGAAACTTTGTAGATGTGTTTACCTTGCTGTATACTTCACAATAAATAATGCAAAAGTAACCACAAAAGAACTTTACTGGTGGAAACATGTTAACATTTTGTCTTCACAGCACTGCCAGTCTGGCTGGACTGTATCAATGTCTAATTGATACTGGGTGTCTGTAAAAACATCTCTATGGAATCTGCCATTTTTATATGCCACGTCATCTATTCAAAAACCATGATTTTGTTTGAATGCGTGAATTTCAACATGCATTAAAAGTTTATGCACTGTGAAATAACATGAACAAACAATAAACAATCGGATTTCATGAACTAACAAAGATGAATGAATTCTGTAAAATATAATGCATATTGTGAGTTAGTTTTAGCTAATACATTAATCAAACTAACAAAGATTAATGAATGCTGTAAAAAAATAATGCCTTCTGTGAGTTTGTTTGTGAGGTAGGCTAATACATTAATGTTAACAAACATTACTTAAAGAGTGCAAAGAAGCTATTATTGAAGGATGGGGGTCTGACAGAAAACCTGCTGCAATGCAATAAATCCTGTCTTTGATTACAGTCTTTCTACTTCAAAATGTCATGTTTAATTAGTGTTACTTGCTGTTTCTTTGTAATAATTTGTGAAATTTACTAGGAATTCCTGATTGAAAATGGCTTCTACACCAAGTTTAATTAAATGGGTCTGAGGGTCATGTTCAAAAATTAGGATTATGACAGTTATTTTGGCATAAAATTATGAGAATTATTTTGGCATAAAAAAACATCACTAACATTATAAGTGGCCCTTATAAAAATGTAACCCTTTAAGATTACTGTGCTCTTTGACTTTCTGCTAAACTGACTTTCATGCACACACATGCAAACTCAAGAGACCGCAAATGCACATTCTGCTGTGTATAAATGCAAATTCACATGACGAGAACATGTCTAACAATAGAGAGTCTAAATGTCACCGACCGACCTCTTGGCCGAACTGAAGGAACATAAATGTTAAAGATGCAGGTTTGCAAAGTTATTGGAAAATGGATAACAGCAGATGGTATATTTTCGAATTCTTGTTTTTTGTTTTAAACTAATTCGTGGAAAAATAATGTGTTCATTTAAGTAAGGTCATAAGCGAATTCGCCAGTTGCAGAAAATTTCTTGGAAATCTAAAACAAGACAAAAGATGTTTGCTTTGGGAGCACAGCTTCATCACGGACAAACAACAATACTGCGAGGGAGCAGGATGTCAGTTGACGTTAGGCTTCATCTTGCAGCTGCACACTACACCATGGCTATTCTTATCATTGGCTATAGGTCACCAGCTAGTCATGCACGGCAGTGGCAGATGGCGGCCAACCTTAGGGAACAAACTGTGCAGTGACAACTGAAGCAGCCTGGCTGATGAGGGCATGTGCACAAATGAGGATCACAGATATAGGATGCATATCCACAGCAAGGTTATATAAGCTCAAGCAGATACACTAAACTTCACAGGGCTACTGTGATGTTGAGGCTCATTTTATGCTTCTGAGGTGACCCAGTTTCACAGAGAGCATATGAACCGTTGCACTTATTTTAATTTAATTTAAGTGGCAGTTCTGGCTGTCATTAAAGAAACATATTTGACTGTTCACTGGCGAACAAGAATGGAATATTCCATAAAGCTCTGTAAGAACCTGGTTTGGTTCTAATGAAACTAATGAAACTTGTATATGAACAGCTGTTTCTTGCAACAAAGGCAAAACAAAACAGCTCTCCCTGTAATTTCTATCTGAAAACAACATCTTGTGACCTTGAAGGAAGTCCTAGCTGGGTCAGTGACTGTCCTGTTGCTCAGGGCTCATGATGAGGCCAGGAAAATACACTGGGCCATGGCAGCAGTGCTTGTCTTGAACAAATTAAATTAAGCTGGAGGGAAGCTCAGTGCCTCAGCTACAGAGAGACTGACTGACAGAAGACCACAGTGATTACACTAGCAGAAACCGCCAGTGTGTGAAACATTATACATTATTTAGAAAAAACAGCAGTAGTTGCAAATAGAAATAGCCAATATGGATGCTGAAGAAAGTTGGTATGATTTGATATACACTATTTACAATGAGACCGCACACTCGCAATGGAATTACCAAATTACAATTTGTAGTATGTAATTGGTCAGGCCTCCATGAGGAAAAGGACTCCATGTAAATTTAAGCATAATAATGAAAAACTTAAAAACAACAACAACAACAACAACAAAAAGAGTATTGCAGCTTATAAACAGACAGGACATCATAGAGAAATCTGAAAATGGTATGAATTTGTAGATCTCACTCACGGCTGACTTGACTAAGCTTTTGGCAAACATTTAATTTGCAATGGCCCACAAAAGCACAGCAAAGTCAGACTACTACATCAGATCTGCCTCCTTAATGAAGCTCTCAGCAGGTAGAGCAATATATGTCACTTCACTCACTTCACATATTTTCTTTACATTGACTGAGCAATGTGTGTAATCAAGACTTGCAGATGGTATATTTTCAAATTCTTGTAAAGACAAAATTGCTCTGTTTGCTGTGGAGTCAAGACATTTACAAATATGATTAAAAGATGAAACTACAGAAAGTCACATTTTATTATTGGGTGATTCAATACAGATGTTTTACCAGCTAAGAAGTTCAGCACTTCTAGAGTTTCATCCCTCTATCTGATGTGAGCATAAGTATTGGAGCAGTTGCCTCACAGGTCTTTCTAAGTGATCAGCTGTGTCCTGTTGCATTAATTCTTCAGATATTAAAAGCAGGGAATGTGTCGTATCAGTTATATCCATTACTTCTGCATTCTGAATCTTGCATTTGATGATGACACATAAACCAGGATGAAGACGAGGGAGCTGACTTTGAGAGAAAAGCAAGCAATTTGGATGCTAAAAGAAAAGAGGAAGTCAGTTAGAGCTCTAGTTAAAACAAAGGGCATGGAGAAATCAAGAGTTTGGAAACCACCAGCGACACCAGCAACCAACAACGACCTGATCGGCTGAGAAAACAACAGTAGTTGATGACAGACAAATCATAAAAGCTGTGAAAATTAATCCTAAAAGACGTGTCTGTAAAATCACCAACAACCAAAAATCACTGAAAGCTGGGGTGATGCTCTGACTGTCCTCAGGAGACTTTGACACAGAATTACAGATGCTACACAGCAAGATGCAAACCTCTGACCAGCACCAAAAATAGAAAGGCAAGATTAGAGTTTACAAAAAAACACAAAGGTGAGCCAGAAGAGTTTTGCAACTGTGTTTATGGACCGATGAGACAAAGATGAACCTTTATCTAAGTGATGGGAAAGCAAAAATGTGGAGAAAAAAAGAGAACTGCAAATGGTCCCAAGCATACAGCCTCATCTGTAAAGCATGGTGGAGGTGGTGTCATGGCATGGGCATGCATGTCTGTCTCTGGAACAGGCCCTCTCAACTTTACTGATGACTTAATGCATGATGACAGTAGCAGAATGAATTTGGAAGGGTATAAAACCATCTTGCCTACCAATATTCAAGAAAATACCACCAGATTCATTGGGAAGTGCTTCATATTGCATCAGGATAATGACCCAAAACACCCTGTCAGTTCAGTGAAGGAATTTATAAGGGCAAAGAAATGGAAAGTCTTAGATTGCCCAAGTCAATCTCCAGATTTAAATCTGATTGAAGATGAATTTCACCAGTTGGAGAGGAGAGTAAAGGCAGAAACTCTCCAAAACAAGCAACAATTGGAATTGGCTGCATTAAAGGCTGGGAAAAGTATTTCAAAGGATGAGAGCAAGAGTCTGGTGATGTCTATGGGTCACAGACTCACTGCTGTGATTGTACGCAAGGGATCTGCAACTAAATTACATTCTGTAGTTTTATCTCATATTCATCTTTTAATCATATTTGCAAATGTCTTCACAGCCAATAGAGCAATTTTGTCTTTACTGTTCCAATACTTATGGAGGGCACTGTATGATTCGACTATCAAGTCGACTATCGGCAAGATTCAAAATTCCGATTAGACTATATAAATCCTTAGTCAGGGAAATAGTATGTTTAAATTTATACATCGTCTGAAAGCTGACTAAATAATATTTCCACTGATGTATGGTTTGTTAGGATAGGACAATATTTGGCAGAGATACAACTATTTGAAAATCTGGAATCTGAGGGTGTAAAAAAATCGAAATATTGATTTATTTGTCCAAATGAAGTGCTTAGCAATGCACATTACTAATCAAAAATTAAGTTTTTATATATTTACGGTAGGAAATTTACAAAATATCTTCATGGAACATGATCTTTACTTAATGTCCTAATGATTTTAGGCATAAAAGAAAAATCAATAATTTTGACCCATACACTATATTGTTGGCTATAGCTACAAATATACCCCAGCGACTTAAGACTGGTTTTGTGGTCCAGGATCACATTTGTGCTGTTTTGTCAGCAAGCAACTGTGATTAGACACCTGAAAAGGCATTACTGCTTAGCAGTGTCCCCATCATTTGTACTTTAATTCAATTTGCAAAATAATTTAAATTAGATCATGATACAGAATATTGGGAAATGACAGAGTGCAAGTAGCTTTTTGCAAAACCTACTATTTTAGCTTATAGATCCATACCAATCAAGGGGCCAATACAGGACACATTTTCAAAAACGGAAAATGCAATAGATGCAAATGGAAAAATGGAAGACGAGCAGTAGAACGAGAAATAAAGGCAAGGATCTGAGATGCGCTTTTTAAATAAAAAACTTATTTTAACTTTAGCACCGTATTTTTGGAATGTCATGTTAAGTGTGAGGCGTAAGAACAATGGTCAAAGACATCCATCTAGCATGTTTGCATACAGTAACCCCCCCCCCCCCCCAAAAAAAAATAAACAAACGCAAAACAAGACACTGGAACGTCATTAATACAAAAACACCCCTAATTATTCAAAAGTCAACAATATTATCTGCCTTACTTCAACAATTAGAGCAGTCTGATCCAAAACTGTAATATTTAAATAAATATGCTTATTGGGCTTTACAGAATAAACAGAACCAAGTCAAAATAGACATTTGGGATTTTTACACAGACATTTACAAAAACTAAATAATTTAACTACCCACCACAATAACACCACTGATTCAATGTATTATATTTAAATTGATAATAAAGAAAGAAATGGTACCAGTCTCCCCAGTTAACAAGAACTTGCTCAGTGGGGCAAAAGAAACATCAGCTGATGGCTGGCTGTCACTCTGTGGTCTGCCTGAACTACACTTTTTTTATTTTATTTTTTAAGCTTTTTTCATGAAAAGAACATTTCTCCTAACAATACACTAATTGCAAATAGAGCAACTTGTGGTTAAAGGCAAAATAGTGACAGGTGCTTTCAGTAATTCTTCATTTTAAAGTTTTGCTGCTACTTTGAATCTTTTAACATTTGCAGTGATTCAGAGGTGTACTATTTACTGTTGGTGTATTTACATAAGTACTACCCAACCCAAGTATAGTCAATACTCCAGGAGAATGCTATCGGTTAGCTTTTATCTCAATGGCAGTTGCTTGGCTGGCACATGCAAAATCAGAAGTATGCGACATGAAGGCTGCTATCTATGCTTTAAGAATCATGTAACTGATCACAAAACAGGACAATTATGTCATGATAATGCAGACTGGCTGATGGCACAACAAGAACATCTATACTGTTGGTTAATGGTGAGCTGAGTGAAGGAAAAGCAGCCTATTTATGCTATTAAGAACACTGGTAATTTTCACTGGTAAAACAATATTACATTTTCACTTTATTTGTAGATGCTTTCAGCCAAACTGTAGTGTGCTTCCTGTTTTAGATCTTGCCATTAAAAATCTATATTTCTTACATCTATAAACATCTTTACATCAATTCTCATACACAACCAACAGACAAGACGACATTTGTTGCATTTATAACAATTGCAAAATGGCTCTGATTCAGCCTAGAACCAAACTTACCTAAAATTTTAACATTATCCTATTGATGAATAATCTAGTATCAAATCACTATTCTTATTTTACGAGTGACATTTTAATATACTGTGCTGATAATCCAGCTATAGAGTAGAGAAGTGCTTTAACTAGCTCTCTGATCCACAATGTCTCAATTAACCTTTCGTTCTGTGACCTTTGCAGCTGCTCCCAGAATGCCTCTCCATGTTAGTGCACAACTAAACACTACATAGGTATCTTTTTGGAAGTATTTCTTTGGAAATCCACTGTACGTTATCTTAGGGGTGAGAGTTTTAAAATATCACTTTGTAAAGGTGCTCTGATTAAAAAAATCTTTGACTTTACGACAGTGGGATAAATGCCAGAACACCATGACATCTTGGCCTCGCCAGCCGCTAATATTTAGCTCACCTAAAATTAGAAATGATTAGGCTGCCCTTTAATCATATTCATGTCTTTCAAATATGTTTGCAGACTGTTCATGCTGCTCTTTTCCATAGTACAAAAGAATACAATGACCAGACGATATAAAGCATCAAATAAAACATAAACGCGCTATTAAGGAAGCTTGAAATTGAGCCCCAGGCCAGCTCTGTTATTTGCAGAATCTTCCCCTTGACCAAATATTCTAAATACATTCATCAAAGCAACATCTTGATGTGCCAATTTTAATATGGAAGCACAAGCTGTGGACAGTTTGCTACACAAGACTATGGCTTCAAAAGATTTTGAATATAAAGTAAAATCAGTATGAACTACTTTTATGATACCTTTTTCAATAGCCTCTAGTCATCATATGCTTATTTGTATGAAAATGGACATTGTGAACATTTCAAAACATCTCTTTTTGAGTTCCACAGAAGAAAGAAAGAATGTCATACAGGTTTGGATCAAGAGGCCGTGTCAGAAATTCCCAGCTATTTCATTGGTACGTAACCCAAACTCTATCTATATTAAGTCCAAGTGTTATGAGTCTGTCTGACAGAACATGCATTTTTATTTGGTCCTTACCCAAGTCTATTGCCACAAATGCAATGCTTACATACATATGTAGAAATGTATAATTCGGGAAATCTTATTAGTATGTTTTTACCAAGTAATGAGTGATCTTGTTTTTCTGTTTGTATTCATGTTTGATGTGTGATATCACGCTTTTAGCCTCTTATTGCACACACATCACACGCCGTTTCTAAAAATAAACACAGTTATCATGCTGCAAAACCCAGTGGTTGCTAGGGTAACTCAACTTGTTTTGTGTGGCATGGACCAGCCAGAGTGTTTGTCAAATGGGTCCAGAAAGTCTGTGACTGCAAAATCATTTTTGTAATCAGTATTTTTAGTTTGTTTAGTAAAAAATATCTAAACACTTAAAACAAGATGCATTTACTAGAGATGCAAAATTTTGTAATATAAGCTTTTAAGACTTGTCTTAAGAGAAAATATCTTGTTATTTAAGTGTATTTTCTGTTAGGATAACTAATTTCATGATACATTCTCTTAAAACATGTCTTATTTTACATCATTTTGCTCCCCAAGCATATTCACATTATTTTAAAAGTCTTTAGATATTGTTACTGAAAAAAGACAAAAATACTTGATGCATATATTGTTCTTATTAGAACACGATGCTCTCCTTCTAATTTCTCTGAAATGTTTCCTGAGAAGACCCTGTCAGAATGCTCACTCCGAAAAGGCAAACCTCTGAACATCTGGGTGATCCTTGCAGCTTTCATTGTGTGCAGCATGCCATTCAATAGACCCACCCACCCTGTCCCACCCATCCCATGATCCCCCACTTCTCTGCGCTTTCACTCCACCAGCCTTTTTCACCCCTCCCCCAGCCCATAACTCCCCTCCACCAAGAGCTAAAACTGGAACTCCTAAAAATAGAATGAAAGATCTTTCACTGAAGGAAGAAAAAACACCTGAAGTCTGAAATAGCCGTCAATATACTATTTATATTCTGAAACATAAGAGCGAAGAGCCACAATATGACTGATGCTCATGCAGTTTTAATTTGCATTTCCATTTATGGAAAGGAGACCTCAAACAAATAGGGTTGAAAAGCAAACAAGTTATTTCTAAAGCAAGTAGCTGGACGATTCTATATTTAGGGATACATCTGACATCAACCAAATTCAAAAAACTTTCTTAAAACAAGTAGTGCCTTCAGTGTCCTGTATGTAATTGCAAAACTTAACAGCAATTTTTTATATTATAGTCACTAGATAGTATGTTACATTTGAAGTCTGTTACATTTCGAGAAACATTGTTTTAAAAGTGTTCTTTGCAGGTATACAGTATGTCTGATATTTTCTATATGATCATTAAAGACAGTAACATGATGTATTATAAATCTGCATTTACATACTGCACATTTGAGATAAATAATGAAAAAGAATTTCAGAAGAAGCATTTTAAGTTCTATATAATATTACAAAATGTTAAACACAGATGACATTAACATATACACGACATGAGTAACATAGTCGACCAGGCACATTACATGACAATAATCCTTTATTTTGATAAATACAGTTATATTTGAAAAGTTATTGTTTAATTGTAAAATAAAGTTGTATTTTGTAAAGGTTTAGTAACACTGAGTGAATTATGCATATTAGCTTAAATTACAATACTGATCTGTGTATATGACTAATACTTTAGCCTGACACTATGAGTAACAGTTTACAGATAATGCTGCTGAAATATTTATTTTTATTTTGGGGGCATATAATGTCAGCATTGGGGATTATATGGACCACTATGGCATTTTAAACAATTTACATATCATAGTTAAATTTTTTTTTTTTTTTTTCTGCTACTGTTGTTTTGTTATGTGTGCTATCTTTGAATGTCTATGGTCTATCTATTATCTACTATTTATCTTGAGATAAATGGAAACTTTGTGTTTTATATGTACAAGTGTTTTGCTATATAGTCAGGTCCATAAATATTGGGACATTGACACAATTCTAACATTTTTGGCTCTATACACCACCACAATGGATTTCAAATTAAACGAACAAGATGTGCTTTAACTGCAGACTGTCAGCTTTAATTTAAAGGTATTTACATCCAAATCAGGTGAACGGTGTAGGAATTACAACAGTTTGCATATGTGCCTCCCACTTGTTAAGGGACCAAAAGTAATGGGACAGAATAAGAATCATAAATCAAACTTTCTCTTTTTAATACTTGGTTGCAAATCCTTTGCAGTCAATTGCAGCCTGAAGTCTGGAACGCATAGACATCACCAGACGCAGTTGTACTTTTGGAGTTTAGTTTACCAAAAGTACAACTGCAGGGTATTTTTATTAAGCAAATAAATATGTAAATATATTTGTAGTATATTTAGAACAAAATAAATGGATTTCAAATACATTTAAGTATATTTATTTTCACTAGGGTATAATCAGTAAAACTGGAGAAACCGAGAATTTAGCAGAGGTCTCATTTTTTCCAGAGCTGTACAAATAAACTAATAATATAGATGTTTATTAACATTTTATGTTCCTTTTGAAATCTGACATTTTGAAAAGCACGATCATTTAAATAAAATAAACTGAATACAAAAAAAAATATTTTTTTCTGGACTCAGTGTGCACAAACAACTGAGAGTAGGTTGTGTATTGATGCTGCATAGTGTGGCTATTATGAGTTTTCAGTAGGGAGCTGAGAATGCTAGCACCTATGGAGCTTACCTTCTGTCACTACCATATCAGAGGCGTGCCTGCATGCTTGCTTGCAGCCAAAATGATGATTGATTGGCCTTCTGTTCAAGGATGAATATCTGCCTGAGGCCAATCTTATGTAAATCCTTTATTCGTTGCATAAGTCATGTGCTCATGAGGGTCTTGGGGCACATGTTTTAGCATATCATTTGCAGTACTCACAATATTAATTATATAATGACTGATTCAGGTGTTTTCTCACAACCAAATAACACACAAGGAAACTACTCATGAGGGTATCCCTAAATTTTAACACAGGGTCTTTTTGGTCAGTGTGGGGTAGACTGTGATCAGACTCATGATTTACACCTGTGGAATGATAAAATAAGAAGAAAAAATACCATAGACTTTCACTGAAGGTGTAGGTGTAGTCCCACTGAGGGGCATCAAAAAAGCACTCTGCAGTAACTGCATTTCAAATAAATGTAAACTTATATTTTTATTTAATTGCAAATAACACACTAAAGCACCCAAAAACATTATAATCAGTTCACACCTAAATTACACAATTTCCTTAACAAGTACTTATTTTTCACTAACATTTTGCAGTAGGCATTCTTAATTTTGCATTCTTGAAAAGACATTCAAAATAAAAGTCGGGTTTTATTGGGTGCTCCATTACCAGTACAGTGTTCTTTTTTCACCCTTTATTCTGCCCTGTTCTCCTGGAAAGACCAAGGACTGAAAGCATCACCCTCAAGAAGACAATATCAAATAACCATCCATAGTCTTTTGTGTTGCCTCATGTAAGGAAAAAATCTTGAAATGTAGGTCACCAAGTCCTGTCTCACGCACATGACTCAGAATACATACTAGACAGCACTTTTTACACTAAAACTTAATTTAAGGTTTGTTTTTTTTTACATTTTTACTGTCAGGACCACATTGCGCATGCGCTGATTTGTGACTGCGTGTTTTGAGTTTGAGCTCTGCCAAGTTGATTCTTTATCATCTATTTTCTATCTTAAAAACAATTTTATACACTATCATTTTCGTTTCTATAACGTGTGAATATATCCACTATAGCATTCTAAAACAAAACCAATCAGAGCGCCTTGTTATCACTAGTTTTATTTTGATTTCTCGTGTCTGCTATTAGCTTATAGCCCGTTAGCATTGGTAGCGTGGCTGACGCTAATCTCGCTTAGATTGCTAATACTCTATTCACACACATTACCATTGTTTCACTCTTACTTGCTTAAATGGCGGATTTGTGTCTACCTTTGAGTGCAGGTGAGGACACGTTCGAGGACCTGGTGGAGAAGCAGGCTCAGCTGAGAGAGCGGAGAGCCGCACTGGAAACATCCCGGGCTGATGCTCACAAGTCCGGGGTAAGTATACAACACGCTGCTAACACTCCCACCACCTCTACTCCGTGTGTTTCTCTGCACAGACCCTGTGCACCCAGGACACGATCTTCCCAGATGTCCTTCACTCCGGCGCCAGGATACTACGGACCCTGGGTGTACCATCAGCGGAAGACGCGAGCCAAGCCCCGGGCGACGACCTCTCCCCCTCCGCCGCCTCCGGTCTTCGATATCTCAACCCGGAACCGCTTCGCTCCCCTCCGCGAGACGGAACGCGACGCTGTGATCATCGGAGACTCCATCGTCCGGCACGTCCGTGCTACGTTAGCTGAAGGTAAAGTGCACACTCACTGTTTCCCCGGTGCTCGTGTTCTCGATGTTTCTGCACAGATACCCGCGATCCTGAAGGGCGATGAGAGCATCGGTGCTGTCGTGCTGCACTCGGGGGTTAATGACACCAAGCTGCGGCATACAGAGACACTGAAGAGGGACTTCAGGAGCCTGATCGAGACGGTATGCAGCACATCGCCCGCAACGACGATCATTGTGTCAGGACCGCTTCCCACATATCGACGAGGAAGCGAAAGGTTCAGTAGACTGTTTGCTTTAAACGAATGGTTATTGTCATGGTGTAAAGAACAGAAACTGCTCTTTGTTAATAATTGGAATCTTTTCTGGGAGCGTCCTAGGCTTTTCCGTGCTGATGGCCTGCACCCCAGCAGAGACAACATCTCCAGGATGCTACCCTCCATCTGACTAGTAAGCCAATTCTCAAATAACCGCTATGATGACTTTTGTTCTACCCACTTAAAAGATAGAAGTACTTGTGTTGTCCAATCTATACAGACTGTGTCTGTTCCCCGAATAGCGAGGTCAAAATATAAATTTAATGCAGGATCTAGAAAAAATCTGATCGTGATTAAACCAGAAAAACGCAAAATAAATGAACAAAAACAATTTTTAAAGCTTGGGCTCCTAAATATTAGATCACTCGCACCCAAAGCAGTTATTGTAAGTGAAATGATCACAGATAATAATTTTGATGTACCTGCCTGACTGAACATGAGCCCCGTCAGACTGGTCGTGGTGGAGGTGTGGCAACAATATATAGTGATATTCTTAATGTTACTCAGAAAACAGGATACAGGAGGTTTAACTCATTCGAAATACTTCTGCTTAATGTTACACTGTTAGATATGCAAAATAAATCTCTCTTATCTCTTGCTCTGGCTACCGTGTATAGACCGCCAGGTCCATATACAGATTTCCTAAAAGAATTTGCAGATTTCTTCTCAGATCTGTTGGTTAATGTTGATAAAGTGCTGATTGTCGGAGATTTTAACATTCACGTTGATAATACAAATGATGCGTTAGGACTTGCGTTTACTGACCTAATAAACTCTTTTGGAGTCAAGCAAAATGTCACCGGGCACACTCATCGTTTTAATCATACGCTAGATTTAATTATATCGCATGGAATTGATCTTACCGATATAGATATTGTACCTCAAAGTGATGATGTTACTGATCATTTCCTTGTATCGTGCAAGCTGTATATTACTGATATTAATTATATGGCTCCGCGTTATCGTCCGGGCAGAACTATTGTTCCAGCCACCAAAGACAGATTCACAAATAACCTGCCTGATTTATCTCAACTGCTCTGTGTACCCATAAATACACATGAACTAGATGAAATGACTAGCAACATGGGCACTATCTTCTCTAATACATTAGAAGCTGTTGCCCCCCTCAAATTGAAAAAGGTTAGAGAAAAACGTACAACATGGTACAACAGTTATACCCATTCTCTCAAGAAAGAAACTCGTAATCTTGAGCGCAAATGGAGAAAAACTAACTTATAAGTTTTTAAAATTGCGTGGAAAAACAGTATGTCCAGCTATAGACAGGCTCTAAAAGCTGCCAGGGTAGAGCATATCCGCAAACTCATAGATAATAGATTAGATTAGATTCAACTTTATTGTCATTGCACATGTAAGGTACAGGGCAACGAAATGCAGTTAGCATCTAACCAGAAGTGCAATAAGCAGAGGTACAGGATATACAGTGCCTACAATATGTTACATATGTACAGAATATACAGATAAGGCCGTAGTACTATGGACATAATTTACAATTTTTTTAAATACTATCAGTATTATATACAGATAGGTGATATGAACATACTATACAGATGGATTGTGCAGTAAATGTATGTACACTATGAGCTAAAACTATGAATATAATTACAAATGGATATGAATAAGCTATACATTAAGATATATAAACACTAGTGCAATGAACATTGAAAGTGCATAGAAATAAAAATTTCCAGTACATAGTACTTAGTGTGTAGATGTGTGTTTTTTTTTAAACCGATTTAATGATGGGGAGGGGTGAAGAGTTTGTAGTGGTGTGTGAGGGGGGTATCATTGGGCAGAGTTTAGTAGGGAAACAGCTGTAGGGAAAAAGCTGTTCCTGAGTCTGCTTGTCCTTGTTCGGAGGCTCCTGAAGTGCCTCCCAGAGGGCAGTAAGTTAAACAGTCTATGGTCAGGGTGAGAGGAGTCCTTAAGAATGCCACGAGCTCGACGTAAACAGCGTTTTCTCGGGACGTCCTCAATGGCAGGAAGTGGTGTCCCTGTGATGCGTTGGGCGGTTTTCACCACCCTCTGCAGTGCCTTGCGGTCAGCAACTGAGCAGTTCCCATACCAGACTGTGATATAGTTGGTCAGGATGCTTTCAATCGCACACCGGTAGAAGTTCACCGTGACAGGTGGACAGGTGGAAGACAGGTGGTTCTTCTTCAGTGTCCTAAGGAAGAAGAGGCGTTGGTGAGCCTTCTTGACTAGGCTGGATGTGTTGGTGGTCCAGGTCAGATCCTCCGAGATGTGGGTTCCCAGGAACTTGAAGCTGGAGACACGTTCAACAACCATCCCGTTAATGTGGATGGGGTCATGCCTTCCACTTTTCTTCGTCCTGAAGTCCACAATAAGCTCCTTTGTCTTGCTGGTGTTGAGGAGCAGGCTATTGTCAGCACACCATGCAGCCAGGTGCTGTACCTCCTCCCTATAGGCAGTCTCATCGTTGTCTCTGATGAGGCCAATCACTGTGGTGTCGTCAGCAAACTTGATGATGGAGTTGGATGCATGCACAGGCCTGCAGTCATGGGTGTAGAGGGAGTAGAGAAATGGGCTCAGCACACAGCCCTGTGGTACGCCGGTGTTGAGTGTGATGGTGGTGGAGCAGGTGTGGCCTGACCTAACATGCTGAGGTCTGTTGGTCAGAAAGTCCATAATCCAGCTGCAGAGGGAGGTGTTAACACCCAAGTCACCAAGTTTAGTGATCAGCTTGGAGGGAATGACGGTGTTGAATGCTGAGCTGAAATCAACAAACAACATCCGTGCATATGTGTTGTTGTTATCCAGGTGTGTGAGTACCGAGTGCAGTACTGTGCATACTGCATCCTCAGTGCTTCTATTGCTTCGATAGGCAAATTGGTGTGGGTCCAGTGTGGGTGGGAGGCAGTTCTTGAGGTGTGCCAGGACCAGTCGCTCAAAGCACTTCATAACAATGGGTGTGAGTGCTACGGGGCGGTTGTCATTCAGGCACGTTGGGGAGGAGTGTTTCGGCACTGGCACAGTGGATGTGGACTTAAAGCATGTTGGCACCGTTGCTTGGGTGAGTGACAGGTTGAAAATGTCTGTGAAGACCCCTGCGAGCTGCTCTGCACATGTCCAGGAATGCCGTCGGGGCCAGCAGCCTTGCATGCATTGATCCAGCTCAATGCTGTGCAGACATCTGTGGAGGTGAGTTTGAGGGTCGGATGGTCTCCTGAGAGTGTGATCTTGGTAGCTGTCTCCTTGTTGTTGTCAAAGCGAGCATAAAAGTAATTTAGCTCATTAAGGAAGGAGACGTCTGTGACCGTCGGAGTGGAGTTGCATGGCTTGTAGTCACTGATGACCTGGATGCCCTGCCACATGCGCCGAAGGTCAGAGTTGGAAAAATGCTCCTCTACCTTTAGCTTGTAGCAGTGCTTGGCCTTCTTGATGCCCCTCTCCAGGTTAGCCCTGCATATGCTGTAGGCCTGAGCGTCATCTGATCTGAAAGCAGTGTTGCGGGCTTTCAGCAAGAGCCGCACTTCCTTGTTCATCCATGGCTTCCGATTAGGGTACGTTGTGATCTTTTTCTCTGTTGTAACACTGTCAATGGAGGTATTGATGTAATCCAGTACAGAGGTGGTATAGATATCAATGTCCGTGTGAGAGCCACTGGCAGCCTGAGAAGCAAACATACTCCATCCAGTCCGTGTGTTAAAACTTGTCCTGAAGTACAGACTCTGTTCCCATTGGCCATACTTTGATGGTCTTCACTGATGGCTTCACACGGTTGATGAGGGGTGAATAGTTGGGGGTGAGAAACAAAGAAAGGTGATCAGACTGTCCCAGGTGGGGGAGGGGAGTCGCGATGTAAGCTCCTGCGATGTTTGTGTAAACATGATCCAAAGTTTTTTCTCCTCTACTGTGGCAGGAGACATGCTGATGGGATTTGGGGAGCACTGTCTTTAAGTTGGAGTGATTAAAATCACCCACAACAATAAATGCAGCTTCCGGGTGTACAGTCTGTTGTTTACTAATGGCCGCATGCAGTTCGTTCATAGAAAGCTTGGCATTAGCATCCGGGGGAATATAGGCTGCAGTTATGATGGTGGAAGTGAACTCCCGCGGCAGATAGAAAGGTCTACACTTAACCATGAGAAACTCTAGGTTAGGTGAGCAGTGTTTTCCAACAATGTCAGAGTTCGTACACCAAGCTTTGTTTACATAAATGCACAATCCTCCGCCTCTGGTCTTGCCGGAGTCATCTGCTGTTCTATCTGCTCGGAGCGTGTAGCATCCGGTTAGATCAATAACATTATTGGGTGTGTCGCTATGTAGCCATGTTTCAGTGAAAACCATGACATTGCAGTCCAAACGTTTCTTACTATGGGTGATGCAAAGTCATATCTCATCCATTTTGTTCACCAATGACCGCACATTAGCGAGGAAAATGCTGGGTAAAGAGAGCCGGTGCGGTGTTAGCTTTAGCTTAGCTCTTAGCCCTCCGCGCTTCCCCCGCCTTTGTTTACGATCTCGCCACCACCTGTGAGCACTTCCGCCCGGCCGAGCAGAGTGCGTAGCTTCGGGTGTTCTGAAGATCTCAGGGATGAGTCGATGATTGGTTATAAAACTGTTGGAAAAGTGCAGACAGATATCCAAAAGCTCCTGTCGGGTGTATGATGTTAAGGCAAAGCTGTTCAGTGCGAACAGACCCGAGATGAGCAGGAAAAATACTGCAAAATTGCAAAAACTGGAGAGACGCTGAGCCTCGCGATGTGTTCGCGCCGCCATCTTGGTCATGAGTAAGTCATTTATAATTTAACCAAATTTGTGTAATTTAACCATAATAACCAAAACTATCCAAGGTTCTTATTTAGCACAGTGGCTAGATTAACAAATAAACAGACACCGCCCGATCTAAATATTCCCTCACAGTTTAAGAGTAATGACTTTATGAATTTCTTTACTTATAAAATAGATAACATCAGAAATACAATATCAAATGTAGATTCTACTGCGTCTAGTATTTCAGCTTCATTCATCGCACCCAAAGAAAAACTGCAGTGCTTTACAACTATAGGACAGGAAGAGCTAAATAAACTTATCAATGCATCTAAACCAACAACGTGTTTATTAGATCCTGTATCCACTAAACTACTGAAAGAGTTGTTACCTGTAGCAGAAGAACCGCTTCTCAATATTATTAACTCATCGTTATCTTTAGGTCACGTCCCAAAACCATTCAAGCTGGCGGTTATTAAGCCTCTTATTAAGAAACCACAACTAGATTCTAATGAACTGGCAAATTACAGACCCATTTCAAATCTTCCGTTTATGTCTAAAATTTTAGAAAAAGTTGTGTCTGCTCAATTGTGCTCCTTCTTGCAAAAAAATTATCTCTATGAAGAATTTCAGTCAGGTTTCAGGCCTCACCATAGTACAGAAACTGCACTTGTTAAAATTACAAATGACTTACTTATTGCTTCAGATCAAGGCTGCATCTCATTGCTAGTATTACTTGATCTTAGTGCTGCGTTAGACACTATAGACCATGATATACTCATAGATCGATTACTAAACTATACTGGTATTCAACGGCAGGCTTTAAGATGGTTTAGATCCTACCTGTCCAATCGCTACCGCTTTGTTCTATTGTTCTATCTTTGTGCTATTAAATTCAGATAAGACAGAGATATTACTTATTGGACCAAAAAACAGTACACAGAATCTCTTGGATTACAATTTGCAACTAGACGGATGCACTGTCACGTCCTCTAAAGTCAAAAATCTGGGTGTTATATTAGACAGCAACTTGTCCTTTGAAAATCATATTTCCCATGTTACAAAAACAGCATTCTTCCATCTTAGAAACAATGCCAAGCTTCGAAACATGCTACCTGTTTCTGATGCAGAAAAGCTAGTTCATGCATTCATAACCTCTAGACTGGACTATTGTAATGCACTGCTAGGTGGTTGTCCTGCATTTTCAATAAACAAGCTACAGATAGTCCAAAATGCAGTGGCAAGAGTTCTTACCAGGTCAAGAAAATATGATCACATTACCCCAATTTTACAGTCTCTGCACTGCTACCTATTCAGTTCCGTATCATTTACAAAATATTATTACTTGCCTATAAGGCCCTAAATGGTTTAGCTCCTGCGTACCTAACTTGTCTTCTACCACGCTACAATCCAACCCGCTGCCTAAGGTCGCAAAACTCTGGACTTTTGGTAGTACCCAGGATAGCAAAGTCCACTAAAGGAAGTAGAGCTTTTTCACATTTGGCTCCCAAACTCTGGAATAGCCTTCATGATAACGTTCGGGGTTCAGACACACTCTCTCTGTTTAAATCTAGATTAAAGACATCTCTTTAGCCAGGCATTCACATAATGCATCTTATAATCTTGTACTGCAGTTATATCTGATCAAATGTACATTTATTATTATTCTTTAGCTTGGGTTGAACAAATCATTTTTGCTTAGATGGAAGAGCAGCTACGCTAATTATGTCTCTATTTGTTTCTCTATTTCTGCCACGGGATTAACATCTTGTACTGCAGTTATATCTGATCAAATGTACATTTATTATTATTCTTTAGCTTGGGTTGAACAAATCATTTTTGCTTAGATGGAAGAGCAGCTACGCTAATTATGTCTCTATTTGTTTCTCTATTTCTGCCACGGGATTAACATCCCGTGGTAACTAGGATCCAACCCTTAAATGATCTGAGATGACCGAACACCTGAGAAAAGATAATGCCAACCCCTCAGAGGACTTCGGAGGATGCCAATGCTCAGACAACATACAGAATTACCAAATTTTGCCACAAGTCAAACATATAAATATATTGTGGAAACTTAAATTCCTGTAGAGCTGCTTTGCAACGATTTGTATTGTAAAAAGCGCTATACAAATAAACTTGAATTGAATTTTTTTGTCTCAATAGTGTTACATTCACATTATATTCATCAATATTCCTATATCACAGGGTATAAACTCTGCATTACTCACCTTAAGCGGTGGCACAGAAAGGGGCTTGTTTTCTTTGTCCAGGGAGATGTAGGTGAAGAAGGCTGTGACAGCCCTATATTTTCCCTTCTCAGCCTCCACCAGTGGGTCAGCGTCAACGAAAACCTCAATCTCCATTGACTTATTACTAGTGAAGGTCATTCGGCCGGAAACAGTAATGACACAGCCTGCAGGGATACATAATGTCACTGATATTATATGATGCCGTATTCAATGTAAGATAAATATGTGTCCACAGAATTTAACAGCCTGCTGATATTGAGCTTTTCTGGTGGGACACTAAGTGTTACAGTAGCAGGAAAGTTTATATACAATGTATACACTACTCTAATAAATATATAATAACAACACAGTTACAGATGTAATGTGGCAACCTTATTATAATGATTAATTTAATGAGTACATAAACAGTGGGTTCTAACCACAATTGAATAATTGTGTTCAATGTGGAGACTCAACTAAAAATAAGCGATTTGTAAAAACATTGTCTTTTTTTTTGTGATTATTAATTTATTTTTTAGTGGTCTGACGTGTCATCTAAGGAATAAAATAAAATAACTGTAGTCACAAGGATTTCAGAGACCTGTGCCTAATGTAATACCTGCCTTTATTAAACATACATTTTCATTTATCTGGTCGACACTTTTTAAAAGAGACTTGTTAAAGTTACAATACATTTGATCATTACTGTATGTGTGTTCCACCAGTTGAGTTATTTGAACCCTAGTAAGACTAGCTGTTATTAATTTTGGTATAACTAGCACTATCGCTCAGTGTTAATTTACCATAGATGGGCAGAAAGAGTGCTCAGGAAACCAGTTTGAAAACAGTCATTATTTTTATGAATTTATTTTGTGTTTCTAGTGGCACAGCCATTACACACTTCCTTGGTACAGGTTGATTTATGTTGTATTTTAACTAAAGTTGGATGTGGAAATTGCTGCCTAATATTTCTTTTTAGATTGTCTGCATAGGTCCAATAGTTCCAGATTTATCGATCAACCTAGATTGGTCCATATTGTTCTTTAACTTTCATAGTAGCATAATGGTTTTTGAGGATGAGTGCATGTCATGCAACCTGTCCATGTTGCCCTCTGTCTACTTCGGCTAGAATCTACCAAGTGAAAGATGATTTTGTATCAAAATAATGAACTGCTTTCTCTCCTTTCGATTTAAGCTATATTATTATTATTTTGCTGCTCTAACTATTCAGAATGTGCATTTTGTTGCATTTTTTATTTGCGTTTAGTAGGGATGATTTGCATCGGCATAAAAGTTAAGGATTCGATGCATTGATTTATAGAACTGTGCATCGGATGCAAGTTGGCATTTGTATCCCGATGCATCATTTCTAACATATTGCCAGCAGATAGACACTGTAAGATCTGCTTATGATCCTTGATGTTCATTGGGACTTTATGTCTTAAGACAGGGGTTCTCAACCTTTTGCAAGCTGGGCCCCCCCAAAGCTGGTTCATTGCAGTGCCCCCCCCCCCCCACACATCCCAAACACCACCTTGCATAGATAGATAGATAGATAGCCCTAGCCTATTATTTTTAGGCCCACATTATTATTATTATTATTATTATCATCAGTAGCGGTAGGTAGGCCTATTATCATTACTAGGCTATTGTTATAATTGACAGTAGCACCAGACTTCTAATGTGAGCTTGCAGACATTATTATTATTATGAGTAGTAGTAGGCCTATCATCATTACTAGGCTATTGCTATATAATTATATGAGGTTACATGCTTTATTGTTGATGTTGTTGTTATTATTATTATTATCATTAGTATAGGCCTATTATCATTACTAGGCTATTGCTATAATTGGGAATTGGCACCAGACCTCTGATATTAATTTATGCTTTATTATTGTTATTATTACTAGGCCTAATAGTAGGCATCATCTGCATTTTTTACAGAAGCTTGCAGGTAGGTGATGTTAATGTGAGACCTGAGCCTGCTTTGCCTTGCAAAGATCCTCAATTCTTGGCTCAATGTTTGATAAACATAGCCTCAAATCATCCTCGATTTGTGCACGATTGCGGTATTTCGTTTTGAGTGCAGTCATTTTTGAGAATCCTGCCTCACACAAATATGTCGACGCGAAAGGAAGGAGAAACTTAAAGGCGACGTCACAGAGTTCAGGATATTCCTGCATCAATGCTGCCCAGAATGACGAAAGAGGGCAGGAAATAAAGAGTTCCTTCAGTCTACTGTCACTCTTCAGCTCAATAAGCTGTTCCTGCAATCAAGACTAGAGTGAATGGAGAGCTATGTCGTGAGTCAATTTAAATGCAGTGATTTATTTTTGTGTGAGAGTGAGTGAACATTTACATTTACATTTGCGGGAACGGCGGCGGCCATGCGCGATTCATTTGCAGCCTGGATGCGGAGGGGTGTGTGTCTCCTCTCTGCTCTGACTGCTGCACGAGGCTACTGAGGGACTGACCGCCTGTGAGTGCTTTTGGACGGGAGAGGGGTTCACGGCAGCACCCGCTGCTCGTTGAGCACAGTAGGCCTAACTGCCTACTCCCTAACAGGTGTATGAATGTATCTCTGGTTTAATATACTGTATGTTAGATGTCTCTTTCTTGATATCAAAATGATCTGCTCTTTATTTCTCAAACAATGATGTATACTATGTGAACGTTAAATACATCATACGATTTTTACTGTACTGTGGGAAGAATTACACCGATTGAGCAGAACAGTCATAAAACATGCAAATGAGGCGTCAAGTGAGACAAAGAAACACTTTCCCGCTGAAACTATGTGCCTTGTTATTGGTCAAACTGACCAAAATGGGTGTTACAGGGAAACCAGATAAAACTTCTCCCACACCCAAAAGGCGAGGTCTTCTCTTTACTTTCGGTGCCCTGGAAACACACAAATCACCTTGGAAATCTCGCGGCTCCCCTTTCGGGGGGAGTCCGAGATTCTGGCAGTTTTAAGTCCAGTAACTTTGTCAATTCACTTCGGGCCAATCAACCCATGGCTGGAATGACGAAGCTTTCACTCCTAAAGGAATTCATCAGGAATCTACGCATTATACATGCAGCAGGGCACTTTACTCAGCATCAACAAACCAGTGCAAGTAACCGCTTGTTAACTATTTAGATGCACTTCTAGGCTTCGACCCCTTTTGATTAATGTGATGTAACTGTTTGATGGTTCTAACAGGTTGTGTTTAGCTGATGTGTAAATCCTTCCATTACGCTCTCTCTTGCGCTCGAGCGCGCTCTCTCTCTCTCTCTCTCTCTCTCCATGCCTTCCTTCCGTTGGCATATCTATGTTTAATGTGTGTATGTTTGTGTTTAGTTCAATGTTACATGTTCCCCTGTAGTGTAGTTTAATAAACATCCATATGTATTCACACTTGGTTGTCTGTGTTTGCGGCTCATAGAAGGTCACTTCAACGTTCCGGTTTTGTTACATGCTCTATAATGTATTAGTGAGGAAATAAATTTTCCGTGGCCAGAGGAATAATTTTACTTAGAGTCAATAGATGATTAAAACGGTCCGTACTGTGGATGAACAAATACTTTTATTGTACTATTAATGCTACAGTTAATTTCTGAAGATGAATATATAATTGATAACAACCCGTTATGATTAATTATGTTCATCTCACTTTGAGCTAATTTGCTACAACACAGAGGTAAGTGCTATACAATAAACTGGTTTATTGAGTAGTAGCAGAGGGGAAGGAGATGAGCAGAATGTCCAGCAGGCAGGGAAGGGGAATGGGAATGTCTCTAGGGGCTGATCTGAGTGTGAATGTCCTTTTTTCCTTTTCCAGGGCATCCGGAGGTAACAGTGGAGCGTGGAGACGGTGGAGAACAGGGATAGAAACACTGGAGCAACTGGTAAGTAGACAAAAGTTAAGTGGGTCAGGTTAGTCAACATGGAATGTTTGAGACCAGACAGTGAGTGAACGGGAGGAGTGCAGGGATATAGTGCTGCTGATTAGTGCTGACAGGTGGTGGTGATCAGAAATCAGGGGATTGGGATCTGGTGATTGTCATTGGTGACTGTGGTGACTCTCTGACAGTACCCCCTCCTCCATGGGCGGCTCCTGACGCCCTATTGCAGCGACAGGGTCAGCCACGGCCTCTGGGTGTGGGACGGTCAGGATGGTTCTGGTGAAAGAGAGGGATCCAGCACATCGTCCCAGGCCACCCAGGATCTTTCCTCCAGCCCGTATCCCTCCCAGTCTATAAGACATTCCAGGCGACCACCCCGTCGCCAAGAGTCCAAGATGTCCTGCACCCTGTAGACTAGGGGCTCCTTGATGATCTCGGGAGGAGGAGGTACTGCAGGCTCTTTGGGTTCTGTGACAGAGGGAGAGACAGGCTTGACGAGTGAGACATGGAACGCTTGAAGGATACGATACCGTGCAGGGAGTTGGAGACGGAAGGTGACCTCATTTATCTGCCTCTCGATAGAAAAGGGGGACTAGCGGGGACTCAGCTTCCGGCACGGCAGGCGGAGACGCAGATCCCGGGTGGAGAGCCAGACCTTATCTCCAGGATGATAGACGGGGGTGGCAGACCGAAGGGCATCTGCATAGGTCTTGTGTCACCGCACTGCCTGCTGGAGTTGGACATGAGCTGAGTCCCAAACTCTCTCGCTCGCTCGGAACCAGTGGTCGACAGCTGGAACGTCGGAGGGCTCTCCTGTCCAGGGAAACAGAGGGGGTTGGTAGCCGAGTATGCACTGGAATGGGGTGAGGCCGGTGGTGGTTTGCTTGAGGGAATTTTGTGCATACTCAGCCCACAGGAGGAAGCGGTTCCAGCTGTGCTGGTTGTCATGACAGTAGGTCCAGAGATGTCTCCCAATCTCCTGAATCTTCCGCTCAGTCTGGCCGTTAATCTGGGAGTGATACCCTGAGGAGAGACTGAGACTGATGGTGACATCGAGGAGTTTGAAGAATGCCTTCAAGACACGGGAGACCAACTGTGGCCCACGGTCTGAGATGACATCTTCCGGGATGCCGAAGGTGTGGAAGAGATTATGGAAGAGGGCCTCTACTGTTTCGAGGGCTGTGGATAAACCCCGGAGGGGAATTAACTTGCAGGCTTTGGAGAATCTGTCAACTGTAACGAGTATGCAGGTATAACCTTCTGACTTGGGGAGATCTGTGACAAAGTCTACTCTGACGTGGGACCAGGGGCGACGTGGAATGGGTAATGGGACTAATTTTCCGACGGGTAAGTGATGTGGAGTCTTGGAGATAGAGCAGACTGAGCATCCACGAACGTACTGGGAGACATCCCTGGCCATACTGGGCCACCAGTACCGAGCTTGGAGGAGCGAGAGAGTACGCTGGCTGCCTGGGTGTCCAGAGCCCGGGGAAGCATGCAGGGAGCCCAGAATGGAACTCCTCAAGGAGGTGGGCACATAGGTCTTGCCCTCTGGGCCTCCCAGCAGAGCGGGTTTGTTGTCTGTTCATCCAGGGCCCACCGGATGGGGCTCACAAGGACGGCTGGAGGGAGTATGGGTTCAGGTGTGGAGGGTTCATCGGGGGCATGGATACATGAGAGGGAATCTGCCTTGACATTCTTATCTCTGGGTAGATACGTGATGGAAAACAGGAAACGAGTGAAGAAGAGGGCCCAGCGAGCCTGCCGGGGGTTTAACCTCTTAGCACTTCGGAGATATTCCAGGTTTTTGTGGTCAGTGATGATCGTAAAGGGGTGTTGAGCTCCCTCCAGCCAGTGTCTCCATTCCTCCAGCGCCAGTTTAATGGCGAGCAGCTCCTGATTTCCAATATCGTAGTTCCACTCCGCTAGGGAGAGCTTCCTGGAGACGTTAGCGCAAGGGTGGAGTCGGGGAGGCTATCCGTGGTATTGAGACAGCACTGCTCCCACGCCGGTGGTGGAGGCATCCACTTCCACTATGAATGGGAGTTGGGGTTCAGGATGTGAGAGGATGGGAGCAGTGCATAAGGCCTCCTGGAGCTTCTTGTAGGCGGCTCGAGTTTTGGAGTTCCAGGACAGAGACTTGGGTTTCTGACAGAGCATGGAAGTGAGGGGGGCTGAGAGGAGATTGAAGTTCAGAATGAACCTCCGGTAGAAATTTGCGAAGCCAAGGAATCATTGAAGTTCCTTTACTGACTGAGGCTGGGGCCAGTCCCGGATGGATTGGACCTTCCCCTGGTCCATCTGGATCCCATCCACACTGAGGTTGTAGCTGAGGAACTGGACAGTGGGGCGGTAGAACTCACACTTCTCGAGCTTCAGGTAGAGGTGGTGTTTCCTGAGTTGGCGTAGGACCTGCGCCACGTGATGGCGATGTTCGGCCAGGTTCCAGGAGTAGATCAGGATATCGCCCATGTACACGATGACAAACCGATGGAGGAACTCCTGGAATACCTCGTTCATAGACCCCTGGAAGACGGACGGTGAGTTGGAAAGGCCATACGGCATGACCCGATATTCATAGTGGCCTGAGGGGGTAATGAACGCCGTCTTCCACTCGTCGCCTTCCTGGATATGAAAGAGGTTATAGGCGCTCCGCAGGTCCAGCTTCGAGAAGATACGGGCCCCACGGAGTTCCTCGAGGGCAGCTTGGACCAGGGGAAGAGGATAAGGGAGCTTGACAGTGTGATCATCAGTGTAATCGATGTTGGGCCGCAAGCCTCCGTCCTTCTTGCTCACGAAGAAGAAGCTCGAGGCCACCGGAGAGGTGGAAGGGCGAATTAACTGTTGTTGGAGAGCCTCCTTGATGAGCGCTCCGGGATGGACAGGGGGTATACTCGACCCTTGGAAGTATAGCTCCAGGCAGCAGGTCGATGGCACAATCCCATGGCCGGTGCAGTGGTAACTTCGTGGCTGCCTGTTTGCTGAACACATCCTGGAACGCCAGGTAGTCAGATGGGATCGTCGGAACCTTCTGGTCTGGTCTTCTGTCAGCAGACAGACACAGAGGTAAGTTCAATACAATCAACTGGTTTATTGTGTAGTAGCAGAGGGGAAAGAGATGAGTAGAATGTCCAGGTAAGCAGGTGGGGAATGGGAATGTCTCTACGGGCTGATCTGAGTTTGAATGTCCTTTTTCCTTTTCCAGGGGATCCGGAGGTAACAGTGAAGCGGTGGAGAACAGGGATAGGAACACTGGAGCAACTGATAAGTAGTCAACATGGAATGTTTGAGACCAGACAGTGAGTGAACGGGAGGAGTGCAGGGATATAGTGCTGCTGATTAGTGCTGACAGGTGGCGGTGATCAGAAATCAGGGGATTGGGATCTGGTGAGTGTCATTGGTGGAGACTGCGGTGACTCTCTGACACTTATAACCAATTCATTTATATATAATTATTAGGAGATGCACTATGCTTGAATTATTTAGAAAGTGACCAATAATTTGTGACCAATATTTTATATGCATTGATTTCTCCTCTCTAAACTGTTTCTCAAGTTTTTTTTTCTTTTCTCTCTCATCACCACTGTTGCTCCGTGAATATGACGAATATATCACAACACTACAGAGACCGAGGTGTTAAGAGTCAGAAGGCACTTAAGCTCATTTATGATTTCCTGTTGAAATGATTTGTTGAATCGACTCGAAATCGCATCGCACTGCATCGTAATAGGGATGAATCATATCACATCGCATCAGTAGCTGCTTCATATGTATTGTGATGAGTCGACTGCCTCCCCCCTTATTATCATCACCACCCCGTCCCGTATTCACCTCCCTTCACCAGGCTCCCGACGGGAGTGGGTGTGTGAGAGAGGAGGGGCGCTTAAACAGCCAGGGCTGGCGGCGTGTGATGAGGCGCACCTGATCTGAATAGAGCCTCGTCACCGCTGCTGTTTAAATGCCGGGCGTGCCTCTACTCGGAAGACCGGTGCTCTCCTCTCTTCCCCGTGCATGCACGCTGGTGTCCTCGTGGGTCCAGGAGGGGAGCGTCGAGAATGGATCAAGTTACGCACCCGCGAGACGGCTGACGGGCCAGGATGCCGGGCCGTACTATCCCCCGGAAGCGCCATGGGCCGAAGAAGGACGAAGCCGCTAGAAGAAGCCACCGCCCCTCACACCCCGGTCCCTTTCGTGCAACCGCCGGACTCCGCCCCTTACCTGGACCCTTCCTTCCAGAACACTGCCCTCCTTCACAAACGACGAGGACACCAGACCCCCCCAGTTTATTTTTGGACACTTTTACCCCCTTTGGACACTTTATTTTATTATTTTATTTAATAAAAGCCTCTCCGAGGCCTGACGCCACACCCACTGTGTCTGTCGTTTGCTCCTCGCGCCACAGTATCTTTAATGTATCGTATCGTTGGCTACGCATCGAGATTGCAACAACCTCAGTAATGGAGAAGCACATCCATAGCATTTAGTATTATTTTTCTCTGAACCAGACTAGTTCTGATCAGATCAGAATGAGCCCTTGGGTTGTGGCTCACCAGTTGGCAACCACTGGTGTAATGTATTGTGCAACTTGCACACTTTAATTGTAACTTTATGTAAAGCTCATAACTAACACACACACACACACACAAAGATAAAAATGTTTCCAGCCCGCATGGAGAATCAGAGAATTAATGAGGCTGCGTGAATGTGCAGAAGGTTGTTGTGGGTGGGGGTGACCATGTGTCCCTTGTAGCCCCCTCAAAACTAACAATTATTGCTCGTAGCTACCTATATCTGACGACTTTGATCTGTTCCATCAAGTTTTTTTCAGTGCATCACTTACTCGCTTTAATTTTTTTCATTTCACTGGCCGTCAGTGATGTGGCTTTGACACCAGACTCTATTAAACACAGCCCAGGAATGGATGGACCTCATTATCCCTTATATAGCACGTATACTCTTAATGGATTCTGGGAAAAATGAATGCTTAAATGTACCTTTACGCATTTAATGGAGCTCTGGGGTATATGCAGAATGGCTTAAAACCTCGGGACTCTGGATTGCTAGCTACAGTGTGGAAAAATGGATCTTGCCCATTTAAAAAGCATTCATGGCAATTTGTCTTTTACAACAAGGCTGAGAAAAATAGGATGGTTGAAATTGTTAGGTCCATTTCCTGCCCTCTTTGATGTATACATCATGCTTTATTTCCATGGAAACAGAGCCTGAGGGCAGATATATTATTTTGTTCTATTGTTCCTTCACTGTCTTTCCGGTCAATTCATCTGGTCTCTTAGGAAAAATTAACAGTTGGCCTATAGAATACCAGACATAAACAGTCAGGTCCATATATATTTGGACACTTACACAATTTTCATGATTTCAGCTCTGTATGCCATCAGAACAGAATTAAAAATGAAACAATCAAGATGAAATTAAAGTGCAGACTATAAGTTTTAATTCAAGGGGTTGAACAAAAATATAACATAAAATGCTTAGGAATTACAACCATTTTTATACAGAGTCCACCCATTTTTAGGGGTTCAAATGTAATTGGACATATAAATATAATCATAAATAAAATGTTCATTTTTTTAATTTTGTGTATACAGGTGCATTCTACCACAGTGTTGGACTCTTCCTTAATCTTCCTTAAGCGTAAAGGAGCAACCGTATCTAAAGTGCTAGAAAAGTGAGAGTCAATAGTTTTTGTTACATCATCAAGTTGTTCTGAGCTATGCTGAGGAATTGCGATAAATCAGGAAGATTATTTATGAAGTAGTCTTTTGTGGTAGTTTGTGGTATAAATATGGTTCTACCATATTTACAACAAGGAGTTGGCTTTACAGCTTTAGCTATATGGAATATACACAAAACTAGATAATGATCTGAGATATCATCGCTCTGCTGCAATATTTCAACGCCACTGTCATCAATTCCATATGACAGTATTAAATCTAGAGTATGATTCGACAATGAGTAGGTCCTGGAACCTGTTGTTTAACACCAATGGAGTTTAGAATGTCTATAAATGCAGAACCCAACGGATCTCTTTCATTATCAACATGGATATTAAAATCACCAGCAATTAGGACTTTATCTGCAGCCAGCACGACCTCAGATAGAAAATCAGCAAATTCTTTAATAAAGTCTGTATAGTGCCCTGGTGGCCTGTATACAGTAGCCAGTACAAACATCACGGGGGATTTATCATAAACACTTATTTCTTTGGATAACGTTATATGAAGCACCATTACTTTGAACGAATTAAACCAGACCTCTGAGAAATACTGAAAAAATAGCTATAAAAATTGTGGCAATACCTCCCCCTTTACCTTTTGGACGCGGTTCATGTTTGTAACTGTAATCTTGGGGGGTAGACTCGTTTAAAGAAATGTAGTCATCTGGTTTTAGCCAGGTTTCTGTCAAACAAAGCACATCTAGTTTATGGCCAGTGATCATATAATTTACAAAAAGTGCTTTTGTAGAAAGGGATCTAAAATTCAATAAGCCAAGCTTTATCATTTGTTTATCTGTATTATATCTGTTTTTTATTTGTTGAACATCAATTAAATTGTTACTCTTACTTTGGTTTGGATGTTTTCTGTATTTTCTAGTTCGGGGAACAGACACAGTCTCTATATTGTGATATCTAGGTGAAAGAGTCTCTATGTGTTGAGAATTAACTGACTTCTGTGGCGTGAGGCGGCTAGCAGATAGTCGGTTTAGCCAGTCTGTCTGCTTCCTGACCTGGGCCCCAGTTAGTCAAGTATGAACTCTAAGACTATGTGCCATATTTCTAGAGAGAAGAGCGGCACCACCCCAAGAGGGATGAAGACCATCTCTTTGCAACAGGTCAGGTCTGCCCCAAAAATTATATTGTTATTAAAAATGTTATTCTGCGGGCACCACCATCCAGTCATTGAGTGACGACAGTCTGCTATGTATCTCATCACTCTGGTAATCAAGGAGCAGACCAGAGCATATTACAGTGTCTGACATTGTACTTGCAAGTTCACACACCTCTTTAACATTATTTTTAGTGATCTCTGACTGGCGAAGTCGAACATCATTAGCGCCGACGTGAATAACAATCTAACTGAATTTACATTTAGCATTAGCCAGCACTTTTGCCAAGATGTCAGGCGTTCTGGCTCCCGGTAAACAATGGACTATGGTGGCTGGTGTCTCTATTTTCACGTTCCGTACAATAGAATCGCCAATAACTAGAGCACTTTCATCAGGTTTCTCAGTGGGTGCGTCACTAAGTGGGGAGAACATGTTTGATGTTTTGATCGGAACGGAAGAGTGGTGTTTTGACTAGGCCACCTCACAGTCGCCCAGTTGCCCTGCTGCACGGGCTCAACCGGAACCGAACAATGTACAGGACTCCCTGAGCTAGTCGCATCCAAAGCAGTATCTACAGCCCTCACATTCTTACTGTCCTCGACTAAACTTTAGATGCATGTCTCTAATTCTGAAACCTTCTCTGTCAGCCTAACTATTTCCCTGCATTTATCGCATGTGAATCCCTCATCGCCGACAGAGAGAGATAAACTATACATGTGGCAAACAGTGCAAACAACAATAGCAGGAGAAGAAGCCATTACTCACCGTGATTGAAGAATGATTCGCTTACCACTGCTGTTTGATGAACTCGTGAAAAACGGAGCGAGAAAAAAGAAAACAATAATAAGCACGAATAGAAAGGCGAATGGAACCACGAGTTACAAGCTAACCGGCTAACGCGCTGCACGCACGCTGCGGTTTTAAAAAGCGAACGATCAAATTAGTTTTATAGATAATACCAGAAATATGGTGGGAATTAAGTTATATATTATCACTTTAAACAACAGAGAATGAAAGTAAGATAGAGATTCAACAGAAACGCGGAGCTACAATCGCAAACCTCTCATCAGCACAACAGACAGAAGCAATCGATCATTCATATGTGCTAGCGATTAGATCACGTGTGAGTTCAAGACAAATTACTCTTTCAATGGGGCCTTTTCACAAGCAGTCATTGCTCATAAGTCCTTGCCCAATACAAAATATTTTATTTGATTATATAAAACCACTGAGAGAAAAAAAAGATGCAATAAAAGAGGAAATCAGGAAGGAGGTACAGTGAATAGAAAAGTCTCATAATTTACAGGTATTTGCTTAAAGTATAAAAAAATAAAACAATTACTTTTTGTTTGCTTGTTTTGTAGTCAGTGTAATGATAATAAATACCAAAATACTGATTATCAGCATCAGCAATAATGACTGTAGCTGATTAACCTCCTGATGAACAGTAGAGTGTTTAGCTATGATAAAATCCACAATGCTATGATGTAAAACATTTGTTTACCACACCACTGTGCAGCTCCCTTAGTGAACTGTTATTTTTTATTCACTATATATAGTGGAGTTTGTAATGTCAGTTACCAGAGGGGAAATCTGTGATTTTTAATTACATGCTTTGTCTTTACCAGAGAATGTAAAATGCTTGCATGTGGTTGTCTCAGTACAGAGACAACCACATGCAAGTTTGTTTATGAATAATCCCATTTATGATGTTGGGTGCCGGGAACAGCGAAAGACAAGTTTAAAGCATGCTACAATGTTGACCTAGCCATTACAGCAATTTAAGCCATTAAACCATTAAAGTTTGACCTAACTTGAGTTCACTGATTCCAGGAAGGGATGCTTATGTTTAAAATACAGCAACTAGGACATCTGGAGAGAATCAGCCCTGTGCATCACCATAGACAGTCAATCACACTCAATCCCTTACACAGCAGAAACGGAAAATCTTTACCCTAGTCACACAAACCACCCTTTCCTTTCATCCAGCCAGAAAACAAAAGAGGAAAACAGTTTTTTAAATAAGAAATAAAATAAATAAGTTAAATTGTTGGTAACACTTTATTTTAAGGTCCAATTCTCACTATTAAAAAGTTGCGTATTAGCATGCATAGTCCTAGCATATTGGCTGTTTATTAGCACTTATAAAGCACATTTTAATGCCTTATTCTACATGACCATATTTTAGATCCCTTAATCCTACCCCATAAACTTAACATCTACCCAACTATTAAAAAGCAGCAAATTAGGTGTTTATTGAGGGAAAACACTAAGTTAATGGTGAATATGTGTTCCTTAATCTAAAATGTTTCCAAATTGTTTTTGTAAGATATTTTGTAAGGCATTTTTAAGCGTTTTGGAAAATTTATAGAAAAACAACACAATAATGATTTGGAAAGATATGTGGATTAAATAAATACATTTTTGAGTGAACTATTCCTTCAGACATGTCACAGTGTTACTAATAAACTATCAACAGGTAAGACTGCTGTTACTGCACATTTACTTTACATTTACACAACCATTTCCTCTTGCAGAGCACTAAGCAGACTGTGTGGCATCAGATCATTGCTCTTTCCGACTGCACATTTGATGAGTTTACTTTGGCACTATGTGTTTGCCCTGCCAACTGCAGACATTTTATTACTGTTGCAATTCTGTTTGGTGACGCTACTGATGTATAAATGAATGCCGAAAAGACCCAACCAAAGACACTGCTGCTGAAATAAGCCCAAGAAAACTGAATAATTCAAAATCCTGAAAGCTTTAGCAAGTTCACGTCAGAAAGACACAAATGGCTTTGAACGTAGACTGATTACGAGCAAGGCTTTAGAATAATACACTAAAAAGAATGTGCGTTTTGTATATTTACACACCTCTATATTAGAGCATGGGTTTGTTTGTCAAGTCAAATATTTTAGAGTATGCAAACATGAACGAGTCAGATGAGTAATGAATTAATGGAGAAAGTAATAAGCATAATAATTAATGGAATGAATAATAAATTTTTTGCTCAGCCCTTTAAAATGAAAGAATAGCAAACCTCAAGGATTCATGCATTCTGAAGGAGGCTGGGTCAAGCTCTCAGTTTATTTTAGTGGAAGGATGAAAAGTCTCTGCTTTGGTAAAATTATGCACTGTCACAGTGTCATCCATTGTATATACACTGAGGGCCCTATTTTAACGATTATAAGCACATGGACTAAAGTGCAAGGCGCAGGTTCACTCAGGGGGTGTCCGAATCCACTTTTGCTAGTTTAATGATGGGAAAAACGGTTGGCGCACCCGGCGCATAGTCTAAAAGGGTTGTCTCTATTCTCTTAATGAGTAATGGGTGTGATTTGGGCACAACAGATTTTTACATGGCTGCAAGAGCAAAGACTGAACGCGTCTCCAGAGACGAAACGGATCTGCTCGTGCGCGAACAAATAGGTAGCCTAATTCTGATATATACAATGACTCCATTATGACATGTAGGCATTTTTATGTTTATGTAGAACACACGTTACACCTCTGTTTATAAATTTGCACAGGCTACCAGTAGCTGCTCGCATAAAATTCAAGGCATTAATGTTTGCCTACAAAACCACCACTGGCTCTGCACCCCTTTACCTACATTCTTATAAATAAAGTGCTTCAAAAGGTTCTTCAAGTGATGCCATAAAAAAAACATTTTTATTTCCACAAAGAACCATTCAGCCAAAGGTTCTTTAAAGAACCATCTCTTCCTTACCTCTGCCTTCCTAGTTAATTCTCAGCACATAGAGAATCTCTCACCTAGATATCACACTATAGAGACTGTGTCTGTTCCCCGAACTAGAAATTACAGAAAACATCCAAACCAAAGTAAGAGTAACAATTTAATTGATGTTCAACAAATAAAAAACAGATATAATACAGATAAACAAATGATAAAGCTTGGCTTATTGAATATTAGATCCCTTTCTACAAAAGCACTTTTTGTAAATGATACGATCACTGACCATAAACTAGATGTGCTTTGTTTGACAGAAACCTGGCTAAAACCAGATGACTACATTTCTTTAAACGAGTCTACCCCCCAAGATTACAGTTACAAACATGAATCGCGTCCAAAAGGTAAAGGGGGAGGTGTTGCCACAATTTATGGCAATATTTTCAGCATTTCTCAGAGGTCGGGTTTCAAGTATAATTAGTTCGAAGTAATAGTGCTTCATATAACGTTATCCAAAGAAACAAGTGTTAATGATAAATCCCCTGCGATGTTTGTACTGGCTACTGTATACAGGTCACCAGGGCACCATACAGACTTTATTAAAGAATGTGCTGATTTTCTATCTGCTGGTTGCAGATAAAGTCCTAATTACTGGTGATTTTACTATCCATGTTGATAATGAAAGAGATTCATTGGGATCAGCATTTATAGACATTCTAAACTCCATTGGTGTTAAACAACACGTGTCAGGACCTACTCATTGTCGAAATCATACTCTAGATTTAATACTGTCATATGGAATTGATGTCAGTGGAGTTGAAATATTGCAGCAAAGCGATGATATCTCAGATCATTATCTAGTTTTGTGTATATTCCATATAGCTAAAGCTCTAAAGCCAACTCCTTGTTACAAATATGGTAGACCCATCACTTCTACCACAAAAGACTACTTTATAAATAATCTTCCTGATTTATCTCCATTCCTCAGCATATCCAATAGCTCAGAACAACTTGATGATGCAACAGAAACTATTGACTCTCCCTTTTCTAGCACTTTAGATACAGTTGCTCCTTTACACTTTAAGGAAGATTCAGGAAAAGAGTCCAACAACGTGGTATAATAAGCACACTCGAGCCCTAAAGAGAGCAGCCCAGAAAATGGAGCGCAGCTGGAGAAAAACTAAATTAGAGGTATTTCGTATTGCTTGGCGGGAAAGTACCCTATCCTACAGAAAAGCATTAAAAACTGCTAGATCTGCTTACTTTACCTCTCTTTTAGAAGAAAACAAACACAACCCCAAGTATTTATTTAATACAGTGGCTAAATTAACAAACAATATAACATCAGCAGGTGCAGACATTACCCAGCAGCACAGTAGTAATGACTTTATGAACTACTTTAAAGCTGATATAAAGCCATCCAGCTTTATATCAAGCCGATGTAAATTTGCAATTTGCATTGTTAAAAGCGCTACACAAATAATATTGACTTGACATATTATATAATTAAAAAAAAAACCTTGGTTTGTGTACTGCGTTAAGCTAACTGAGACTTGTTATAGCACTGGCATATCATTGCTCTTTTGTTGATTTTGATTGCTTCCATTTTCCTCATTTGTAAGTCGCTTTGGATAAAAGCGTCTGCTAAATGACTAAATGTAAATGTAATTAGGTGCATATTACTAACACGCTCTTTAAATAAAAAAAAAATACTGCGCCATTGACTTTAGACCAGGTTTTAGTTGGTCAATGGCGCAGTCTATTTCAGTTGCCTCAAAATAGCAACGCGCCAACAATGGGCCTGAACACACCTCGTACCTGGATTATCTTGTTGCCTTACCCTGTTGGATATGTTCGCTGATTGAAGACCCACGCTTGTCCAAGGATTACTCTTTGTCTTGCCTGTGTTGTACCCAGTGATGCCGGTAACGCGTTACTTAGTAGCGCGTTACTCTAATATGACCAATTTTTCCAGTAACGACTAATCTAACGCGTTACTATTTCCATACCAGTAATCAAATTAAGGTTACTTGTCCAAGCCACTGTGCGTTACTATTTCTTTAATTTTTTTTAAGCAAAACCTATTTGGTTTCTTCTTGCGTCTCGGGGAGTGACATCACGTATGCGACAGGTCATATTTTCAGGACAGCTCACCTACCAAGCGCCGCGGCGAGCGACACACGAACAACAATGGAGGGAGGAGAGAGATATGCGTTTTCTAGCTGGAAATATAGTCACTATTTTGAGTTTGTATCAGCCAAAGATGATAATATTAAGGTTCGTTGTACACTCTGTGCTGGCGACACTCCAACCCCATCAAGTGCTCCTGTGGAGCGACTTTTCAGTCTGGGAGGTTTGGTGCTCACGCCTAGAAGAAATCGACTTTCTGACAAGAGGTTTGAGAAGCTTCTGTTACTGAGGTACAACCACTGGTTTACTCGCCCCACTCCACTGTTTCCCTCATAACATGCGATGACAACATAAGATGTTATATGTGGATGGTATAAAAAGTATTTATGTTAAGTCAAGAAAGACTTATTTTTTCTAAAAAAGTATTCATGTTAAATGAAGTCAAGAAAGAAAAAAAGAGACTTGTTTTTCTAAAAAGTATTTATGTTAAGTGAAGTCAAGAAAGACTTATTTTCTCTAAAAAGTATTTATGTTATATGAAGTCAAGAAAGACTGTCTTTATTTATTTTTATACAAACGTGTATTTCTGTCAGGAAATAGTTTTTAAGTTCAACTTAAAATGTCAAGAGATAAATTGTTGACGTTACTGTTAAAATGCACCAACAATAAAGTAAGCATTGGCAAAACCGGTTGTCGTTTTTATGTTGGGGGGGGGGGGGGGGGGGGGGGGTGTTATTGGCAGCTGCTGAAAGTAACTAATAAAGTAACTTGTAATCCAACTTAGTTACTTTTAAAATAAAGTAATCAGTAAAGTAACTAAGTTACTTTTGAAAGGAGTAATCAGTAGTCAGTAATTCCATTACTATTTCAAAGTAACTGTGGCAACACTGGTTGTACCTATTTAAAATTCTTGAATCCATGGCTGTTTCATAATCACGTCTCTTAATAAAGCTTTGCACATGGATCCATACGTCTCACATCTCGTCGGCTCCGTAACAGTAATAGAGTAATGTGCCGCAGTATAATAAATAATACATCACATCTTTCAACTGCCTATCTTTTACAAAACAAGAACTGAGAATAAATCACTAAAATTGCTCAGATGACAATTCAGACCTTATGTTTGGAAAACTACACTAGTATTAAGCAAGACATAATGTACGCAATTTTCCACTAACCTACAGTATTTACAACCCAAGCTACTTAAAGGCTGTCCACAGTCTATCTTTAACATCACAACTGAACTCAATTTTTTTGGAAATGACATGAACCAAGTATAGCTTTCCAATCATTAAGGAAATCAGATGTGTGTGAGATTTCTGTAAGAATCGGAAACCATGTACCAATATTATTCTCTGTTACAATGAAAAGAGGCAACACAGGTATTTTTTAATTACCTTTCTTGATCTTGCGATGGAAGTTAATGGCGTCCACAGATGCGGTCACAATGTTGGTCTTGCAATGACGAGCAGCAACAATTCCTGCCACCTCATCCATCAGCTTCATGGTCACACCTGAGGATGATAGATACCAGGGAAATTTACTAACTGACTTACAATCAGACTGAGAATATGTATATTAGTCAAATTTACCCTGAAGCATCAGAGTAAAAACCATTCAGAAGTCATAAACTGTTGGTTCTGCTGAAAGAAAATGCAAAGGCACTTGTGATAATAAGATTCGAGTTCTCCTGTTGACGATGCATATATAACCAGAATCCACTGCATACATATGAGCAGTAAACATCCTCTGACCTCTTTACTTTAATGTTCAACAGGAACAACACAATTTTTTTTCCCCACTTAAATTACTGCTTTGACCCTTAAATAGCCCTGTTATCAGGACAAGAGCTCAGTGTCAGGCTGGACGGCTGATGTCTAACTGATATCCACTGCTATGACCGTATTTCAGTGATATTTAAATGTGTGAAATTCTATCATTTAAAGCCAAACAACCTAACCACATAATATCTGCACATAACAGCAGCGGGGAAATACAAGCTAATGCAAGCTAATAGCTGAGAGTACATTTAATTACCATCCTTTATTATCAACGCTGTTTTGGCTGATATGGCATTGCTATCTTCGCAAATAAATTTGGCAGTGAAATGCAAAACCTGATGTTATATGACAGAAAATTACATTAAAGCACAAACGATGCAGCATGATTACTGCTTAGTAAGCACTGTAACTATAAAGCAAAGCACACGGCTGGGACAAAGTTCAGCGTTTTATGAATTATACATTTCTCTGGGCAGAACAGGTCAGCATCAGTCTCAGGAGAATCAGACCACTTGTTCTGAATCACAATATCTGTATGACTTGGAAATTTCACTATTTCACTGTCCAAACCCATTGCAATAGGTTTGTGTGAGAAACGTAGATAATTTGACAAATTGTTATTCTTTCATAATCGTCTAATTAGCCGAGGCTCTAGAATCTCATTTGGGTTGCATTCAGATTCAAAAATGGCTTGTCGACGTACCGTGGCACAACACTTCTTCCAAGTGCTGTAGAAGAACGTGACATGCAAGTCTGAATTTGGATCATGGTGAATAACATTTGAGAGCCTCAATGAAGAGGGAGGATTGTCAGTGAATGACAAAATTCTATAATCTTTCCCCTTTGTGTGAAGATTCTACAGAATTTCTAGATGAAAGTAAATAATGCCAGAATTTTCCTTTTTGAAGTCGAAGATGTATCTTGCACTGCATATACAATATAAAATGTTTTAACATATGTTGCTCAAATTTTTTATTTTTTTAAGGAATTCTGAACCATTACATCATGTATTTGTAATGTAGCAAGAAGGTCTTTGAACAAATATTTCTGATCAATACACATTTAAAAGTGCCAACCTAAAAGCTAATAAAAAATTAAATCTGTAATTCATGCCATGCCTAACATTCATGAAACTCCAAGTCCAAAGTCAGAGGCACACTGTACACATTGTGTAATAACAAAAACTGAATTTCGGAAAGCTCATGCTATTGTGAGCCAATAGAATTCTGGTTCCTCCAGCAAAAATTCTAGTTGCACCAGTTTTGTATGGTTATTCAAGTATTATTCAAGTTATTCACCCCAAATTTTCAAACATGCTAAAGTAATAATAAACATAATACAATAAATAAATAAATCTGACTGTTAAAAAGTATTGTGGGATTGTCTTTTCCTCAAAAATACATGCAGTGCTGCCTTAGAATTCTATTATGTATCAACCAAAATGCCTAATAAAATTGCTGAGTGTATATATGTATTTTATTAACTGCTGAAAAGCTGTAATGGTATGAACTGTCCGCTCATGGAAGTCACTACAGTAGGTGTAAGATTGCTAAATACAGCCACTAACTCAGAAAATATATGGAAGACACTGCTGCTGCCCAGCTTTGGAAAATATCTGGCCTGAGGTAAATCATCTGAACAGAGATGAATGGAAGCAGACTGTGTGTGATATAAAGGCCTTTAACGACCATTTCCATTGTTCCAGGACCTGAGGGATAAAGGGGTCACATCATGGAAAACATGATTTCCATTGCTCTTTTGAAATAAATAGTTAGTGTACTTTTGTTTTAAATTTCATGCTAAACATAAAATGTATCAAATAATGTGACTTAAGTATCTTAAGTATGTCAGTAGTATATCATGGAAACACAGCACACAAATGTTTCATAAGAATGACCTTTGTAATGACCCTTAGATCATTGTAAGGACGTTAGATCAATGACAATCAATTAGATCTGGGGAAATTTGTTGACGTAACTATATTGTTGTAAAAAAATCTTTTCATCAAAGCATTATAACCCTATTCAGTAGAAAACTGTGAGAGAGTTAAGAATTGTAAACTCAGTGTTAAGCAAGATAAACCCTCAGAACAGATGATTAATTTAGTGAGAGGGTCAGCAGATAGCACAGATATAGAACAGACTGACACTCCTTGGAAATATCTCTATACCAAGATGACGTGCAATTCACAGAGCCAGTGCATGTTTTGTAAGCTCCCTTGACACCAAACAGGCAGGGACTTGACTACTCTGGATCACTGTATGAGCTGGTTTTAGCGTTGAACCCTGGGGACTCTCATCTCCAAGTGAGATTGCCTCAATTTACACATGGCACTGAAAACGCACTCCACCCTCAAAAACTCTCTCTTGAGAATTTGTGGCAAAGCTTCTTCACAAATCTCAGCTAGTGAAAAAGCATCAACTCTGGATGTGCAGTGGTGTAAAAATATGGCAGAAGCATGAAATGGCTGCTGAGGTTTCATAAAAGGGGCCATTTTGAACTTAAGGATATGAGTTTTGTCAGGCAAGACTCTCCTTCTGCAAGCTGTCACACCTGATCCGAATGTGGTTCAACACTATCAATCTTGTCTACCCTGAGTTACAAAATATTCATACTTGTTTTTTTTTCATCTGACACAAATATATAGGATATAAAAAGTCTACAACACCCCTGTTAAAATTGCAACTTTTATCAGATGTAAACAATTCATCCAAGTAAAATGAATTTTTTACCACATTTAATGCAATACAGAAATCAACAAAATGCATGCAATAAACAAATAGAAACTTCGGTAACACTTTATAATAGGGAACACTTATTCACTATTAACTACAACGTTTCCCTCAATAAATTCCTAATTTGCTGCTTTGATGTAAAATATGGTCATGTAGAATTAATATGTGCTTTACAAGTACTAAAAAAAAACAATACAGTAATATGCATGCTAATAAGTAACCAGCTGATACTGAGAATCACTTGCTAAATTAAAGTGTTACCAAATGATCTGGTTTCACAAGTGTGCACACCCTCTTATAATGGGGCAAGTTAATATGTTCAGAAGTAACCAATCACATTCAAATTCTTTTGAAGCGTGTATAATTCTCTGATGGTATATAACACTCTGAAAAGTGTGTATAATTCTCCAATAATCATTTAAATAATGCTAATGACATTTTTATTTTTATTTGTTTTGTTAATATTTGTTATTTAAATTTTGTTAATGTTGCATTAAAGATGGAATAAATAGCTGATGTGATTTTTC
The DNA here is from genome assembly GCF_936440315.1 of Barbus barbus. Taxonomy (NCBI): domain Eukaryota; kingdom Metazoa; phylum Chordata; class Actinopteri; order Cypriniformes; family Cyprinidae; genus Barbus; species Barbus barbus. The sequence continues at coordinate 3,695,619 of NC_136757.1, forward strand.
TTGGATATATTTTAAGTCTTAAAAAGGTGCAATTTTAATAATATTAAAAACAGCTGGGACTAAATTAACTGAATGGGGACAGGAACAGGGAAAACCAAATAAGGACATGGAAACACTGGGAACACGTGGAAACACAAGACAATAACTCCCTCCTCCCAGAAGGCGCATCCCGTGGCGTGCAACATCCAACGGGAAGGGGGGGTGGGCGCTCTGGAGGATGCAAGGGACAGGGTGACAGGACAGGAGGCCTCCAGGGCACCGCCCGGAGGCCGCCCGGGCATGGTGGAGCAGGGAGCTTGGGCAGCCATGGTGGGTCAGGGGATTTGGGGCGCCATGGCGGATCCGGGTACTCTGGAGGACCCCAGCCCCCGCCTCTTTGGCTGGAGCCATACTACCCAAAAAAAAAATCCTTGGGGGAAGTAGAGGCTGGTTCTGGATGGTGCTCTGGAGGAGTGGGCACTGGAGGGCACTCTGGGGGAGTGGGCACAGGAGGGCGTGGTGGAAGAGCAGGCAAAGGAGGGCGCTCTGGTGGAGCCGGCACCGGAGCGCGCTCTCGGGGAGCGGGCACAGGAGGGTGCTCTCAAGGAGCAGGCTCTGGAGAGCGCTTGCAAGGAGCGGGCTCTGGAGCTGGAGCCGACACTGAAGAGCTTGACTTCCCTGCGGACGGTGGGCTTGAGTGAGCCACAGATGGCGGGCTTGGCTTCCCCGCGGACGGCGGGCTTGAGACAGTGGCGGCCAGCAGGCTTGGCTTCCCCATGGATTGAGGTGGGTTTGAGAGAGCTGCGGACGGCGGCGAGCTGGTTCTGGATTGAGGCTGGACACTCTCCAGACACCGGAGAATCCCTTCCCTCCAGCTCAGTCCTGTGGTGTCTGGGAGGTCCACGGGGCGATGGTAATTGGCCCCGATCCAGAACAAAGAGTTGATGGTGGCGTCCTCCAACACCGTCGCCGCAGCGAGCCCGCAGAATTCCCAGGCCAATTCAAGAAAGGGGAGATCTCTGCAGGCAACGAACTCTGCGGCAACATCCATTCCGCAGGGAGGAAACAAGGGGAAAAACAAAACACTATCACAAAACGGGGGGGGAAAAAAATGGGGAAAAAAGGCGCAGCTCACTTTTCTTTTGTTTAGGTCCAATGTTCTGTCACGGTGTTGCTACTGTGAGGAGACGAAGGGCACGGAGACGAAGGAGATTCCAACAATCACAGTCTTTATTAATACATACTGGAAACATAGGGAAGCCAGGAGACACACACGTAGCAGGGGATGGACGAACAACAGCGGACTGGAAACCAGGGGCAGAACACACTATAAATAGACAGAACTAACAAGGGGAAAACGAGACACACCTGGAAACAAATCAAACACTGCTGGGACTAAATGAACTGAATGGGGACAGGAACAGGAAAAAACAAATAAGGACATGGAAACACTGGGAACACGTGGAAACACAAGACATGGGGACAAAAGTCTGACAATATGGTTTACTGGTACAGTATATGCTCTTGACCAGCAAAACTTAGCCGACAGGCATAGTCTTTCTAGTGAACCTGGTCTTGCTAAGCTAGTTAAAAAGCCTGCTGGGGATGCCAGGCCACTGGCATAACATTCTGGGCTATCAGCATCAACTCCACAATATATGCAGGTTGGTTCAAGTCACTTTAGGCCCTGGTATAAACATACATTTTCTGTGCAGTAGGGGTGTACGATATATATCGTCTACGATAATATCGTAATTGTTGTTTTAACGGTGTGCAATTTGACAATATCGAGTACTTGGCAAAATCCAAACAAAACACCTACGGAGTGTAGGCATACATTAGTCTATGTGGTGATGAAGCGGGTTAAACAGTGCACGTGCACATTTAGAGTGTTATTTCACTGCATGATTCTGTCTATTAAAATGCATTAAGAATTATCACAAAATTCAAGATATGGGGGCAGAAAATGTATATATTTACGTTTCATGCCGTTTTTTCTTCAAAAATAAACGTGATAACAAATGTGATATGGATTTTATACAACAGTTCAATAAAAAATAATTTAATATTAAGAGACTTACGCTTTAGACACCATATTGCCTGTTTTTACTCCATTTCGCCAACAAAAAATTATTCCAAACAGCTACAGTACTGATTTGCTTCTCTGAGCAACATGACAGTGCTTTGTTCCTGAATGAATCAGCCTTTAAATGATTCGGTTCAGTCGCAATGACTCATTTATTACCAGTGACTTTCTGCCACCTACTGGTGGTTTTAATTTCACATTTAAAGTCTATTTCAATTTTAAATATCAGTTTCAATGTTTTATGTTTAAAATGTCAAACAATTCTGCATTTGTAACTGGTTAAAGCATTTCATTGCCTCTGAGCTGCATTAAACAGTGTGTAAATACATCTAAAGACACGGGGAAGTCATGGCCTAATGGTTAGAGAGTCGGACTCGTAATCCACAGGTTGCGGGTTCGAGTCTCGGGCCGGCAGGGATTGTAGGTGGGGGGAGTGAATGTCCAGCGCTCTCTCTGCCCTCAATACCACGACTGAGGTGCCCTTGAGCAACGCATCGAACCCCCAACTGCTCCCCGGGCGCTGCAGCATAAATGGCTGCCCACTGCTCCGGGTGTGTGTTGTGTGTTCACAGTGTGTGTGTGTGTGTGTGTTCACTGCTGTGTTTGTGCACGTTGGATGGATTAAATGCAGAGCACGAATTCCGAGTATGGGTCACCATACTTGGCAGTATGTCACTTCACTATCAAATGCCATTTAGATGCAACTTCTGCAAAGATTAATTTTGATGATACTGGTTTCATTTGTTTGGTAAAAGCCTAAATGTGTATTATCTTAATTGACTGATTAAATATAACAATTTGACTCAAAAGATGTACACTTTTAGGAAAAATAGTGCTTTTAGCTTTTTTAATGGTAAAAATCTATTTAAACTTAAATGAAAAGATTAATTAATCACTGATGTCAACTGACCACACAGAATAAGAAGAATATCAAAAACTGCAGCTGTCCACGGTAGTCAGATATCAGCACAATAACACACTCTGCAAAATATCGTCTGATTATTTTGATAAATTCTGTTGTTTTCATACAGTCTAGTACATCAGGCAAAAATAAATCCAAGAAAACCAAAAACACAAGTAAAAAATAATCCAGGAGCAAACATAAATACGAGCATTTCATTTTTTTTTTTTTTCAGTGAAAACTCAGTATTAAGAATAATGCGACTGTGCATTACAGTTATTTAAATTCATGAAAGCTCTCACTATTCATCTCCATCTGCCTTTGGTAAGGTGAAATGAAAGTCAAGCTGACTCACTCTCATGATGGGCAGAGAGTTTTCACCACTGCAGTTGAATCATGGAAGCGACATTTGAAACCTGCTTTTCTTTTTTTCCTGGAGTTATTTATATGCCTCCATAATTGTCAGTCAGAACGATTTCTATCGGCTGATTTGCATAGACAAACGCATCTAAACCTGGTGGCACAGTCAATAATAAGGCAAATGTCTTGGTATGTCTGTCTTCAGACTGAAATTGAGTAATTCATAATTTCACAATTTTCGCAACAGGATCCAGATTTTACATTTGACAATAAGTGCCAACACAACACACATCTACTGTACACTAATAAAAAGTAAATGAATACATAAAAATAACATTTATTAATATTTTCAGTAATTAAATAGGGCCAGTTTTACTAAACAGGGCAAATTAGATTTAGAGCACAATTGCATAAAAGCACCGATGGGAGGGGAAAATCCTGCGCACATTAAAGAACACAGGCACAACATCTCATTTCCATAATGACCAGCGCCTGCTTTAAGACAAGCTTTTTTGGGGCGTTAAATAATGCTGCAAATACCAGTGAATTGATAAGCGTAAATCTTAGTAAATCTTACACCAATTGAGGGTTTGTGCTGGCGCAAGCAGATAGTAAATCTGGCCCAAAGTCTACAATCTGTTAAATTACTAACATATGGACTGAACAGGAAAATTGACAATCTGATAAATGAATAAGCAACTATGTGACCTCAATTAATATTGCCTGGCTATATCAAAGGGGTCATATGACGTTGCTAAAAAGAACATTATTTTGTGTATTTGTTGTAATGCAATGTGTTCATGCGGTTTAAGGTTCAAAAAACACATTATTGTCCACATACTGTACATTATTGTTGCTCCTCTATGCTCCGCCTTTCTGAAACGCATCGATTTTTACAAAGCTCATCGTTCTGAGAAACGCAGCATGCTCTGATTGGCCAGCTATCCAGTGCGTTGTGATTGTTACGCCCCTTACCATGTTGTGATGCCGTGTCCCGGCGCAACGACAGAAAAACAATAAAACCCATTATAAACGAGGCATTTGTTGCATCCAGTGGGGACATAATTACTGATTATAATGACTTATACTGTCTTTTTACGCATCGCGTTGCATTGCGCCACGTAAACATTACCATGTCTGCATTTGTGATCGGAGAAACAACAAACAACAAGCGCTACTCTACACAGCTCAAAACTCGCGTTTGAATCGTCAGTGGCAAATTCTTTAAATAAGAAAACATACTTACAGGCTGTGATTCAGACTGTTCTTGCAAAGTTGGAATTGCCCCAATTTATAGAAACAGCCTTTGTGCAAGCCAGCATTGTAGGCTACTGTCCCAGGTTCAGGAAATAGTCCTCCGTAAAATGCGCTGCACACACTCTAATATTTGGGTTGTACTGTTCTGGAACAGTGTTGTAAATACAATTTAACCACTACTGATTTCTAGTTGTGTCCTCTTTTCGAAGCCCAAACAAAGTACTTTCTCTTTCACAATGAAACGTCTCCAGGACATGACGCCGGTGGCAGCAACAATACTACAGCGAGAATAAAAATCACAACCCCTTTCTTTGCGTAAACATTTGGGCGGTGTTATGCAAATCTTCCCACACCATGACGTAGACATGTGGGGGCGAGTTTGAACGAGCCGTTTTAGGAAGGCGTGGCAGAGTCTTAACTTTTATAAAGAATATCTCTTTGGTTTTGAGACTTTAGTCTTTGCAACTTCAGGGATCTTATCTATGCACAAACAGCTTGTAACACTCCCAAGAGAAAGGAAAACTTGAAATCGCATCATATGACCCCTTTAAAAAACCTTTTTAAGAGACAATGTGTCTTTTTATTTTGATATCCTAACTACACATAATTATGTAGTTTGCTGTTTTTTTTTAAACAAAGAAAGAAACTTGACAATGGTTCAACATCAGCAACACCAGTGGGGTACTGGCCATCTGGAGCACCGGGAGTTGGGCCGTTGTACAATGTGGGCCGGCCCATTGCGGAAATACAATGAATTATAGTAAATGTGTTTAGCCTATAGCCTTCCATCGGCCCATATGAATGGCCAGCACGACCCACTTGAATCAAACATTCAAATTATTCTAGCGTGCTCCAGCTCAGTGCAGCGGCTCAACAACGCTTGTCAATGTCAAAATGTTTGAAATAGCCAATCAAATCGAAGAAGGCGGGATTTACTGTTCACAGAAGCTGAGATGCGTGGCATTTGAATGCGAGAATTTTCAGCATCATTACTCTAGTCTTCAGTATCACGTTACTTCCGAAATCATTCTAATATGCTGTTTTACTACATAATTATTATCAGTTATCGTTTGTGATAAATTATTACTAATTGTCCTTATTATTATCTATACTGAAAAATTATTTGTTTATTTTTTTTATATTATGTTTTTGCTTAATATTTTTGTGGAAACTGTGATAGGCACTTCTTTATTTATTTCAGGATTATTTGATAAATACAAAGTTAAAGAATTCAGCATTTATTTGAAATATAAATAATTTGTGATAAGTATAAATATCTTTACTGTCACTTAAATGAATTTAATGCAACCTTGTTAAATAAAAGTATTAATTTATATAGGCTGTGTTTTTAATCTTACCCTAGACTGAATGGTAATGTATCATATTTTCCACAAAAATGTTGAGCAGCACAACTGTTTTCAACATTGATAATAAACATAAATGTTTCTTGAGCAGCAAATCAACATATTAGAATGATTTCTGATGGACCAATAGAAAAGCACCATTATACCAATGCACATTCTGCACTACATTCCAAGTATTGTGTAAAAATTATTTATTATCTCTATTAAAAATGATTTACTATTGGTCATATACACAAGGAAAGACAAATTATAATGTAAAGAAGTATGCCAGTCATTCATTAATACTAATGATATAAGAATTTCAATAAAAAAAATAGATGCCATTTTTTATTTCTGTATTGTTATATTTTTATGATAGTAAGAGAGCTGTTAAAAAATGCTCTGTGCATAATGAGCTGGTGGTTTTTTGTGGATCGGGTGTAGTGGGCCGCTCTGTGCCAGAAAGTCCAGGGCCACTTTTTAGTCCCAGTCCACCCCTGAGCAAGACTGCACTCTTTTCAGTCAGAAAGATGCTGGCAAAACTGAGTATTTGCCTGTATGCAAATGACCATAATGGCAAGCAAACCTAAGGGTGCTTTAACTGTGCAGTCAGAGAATGATGTAAGTTTCTTGGGCTCCAGCTCTGAGAAGGAGAACTGGACACTCAATGGAAAAACAGCAATTAGAAAGCCAATCCCAGAGGAGCCTTTACTGCTAGCAAGTGCTTCAATGATTAGATTTCTTGTGACGATTACCCAAAATTTTTCCTCTGAACAGGCTGAGCCTAGAGCCACCATGATAGATGATGAAATATTCCTCTTCAGTTTAGTACTCTAGATGCTCTGCTTTTGTCTTTCTCTCCACTACATTTCAAACAATTCCTGTATGTTTGTACACTGTGAGTATTTCCAACTGCTAGTTAGCACGGCAGCTTGCATCAACAGCTTTACTTCATTTAAATCCTTTGTGAGTCATAGTGATTGTGGATGTTGAATACCTCCTGTAATACCTAGCAAAAACTCTTTCATTTCTCCTTTAAATGGGAGACAGTCACACTTTATTTTGATTGACCATTTCAAACTCTCACTAGAGTCTTAGTAGAACATTAGTAGACTGTTTGATTAAGATTAGTAGAATAAGCAGTAACACTTTACAATAAGGTTCCATTTGTTAACTATAGTTAATGCTCATGTTAATATTCAAGTCCATGTTAGATCAGGCCCATTAAATAACATAAATTATATAAACACAGATACAACTTTTGGTCACACTTAAGGCCCAATTCCCGCTAATAACAAACCATTAACTACAACTTTTGCCTCAATAAACTACTAATTTTCTGCTTATTAATCGCTAGTAAAGTAGTCGTTAAATTTAGGTATTGGGTAGGATTAGAGATATAGAATATAGTCATGCAGATTGCGTGCTTTATAAGCTCTAATAAAAAGCCAATATGTTATTAGTCTCGCGTAGCCAGACCTTCAGACTGATGGCTGAAGGTCTGGAATCTATGATAGCTTTCATTGGCCAAGGCCCGCCCATGATGCCGTTTGACCGACATGTCAAACAACCAATCACAGTTCGTTTCATTCAGCTTCACGTTTTGGGGTGTGGAAATGTCACCAAAATATTGTCTAGTGCAGTCACAACAACTTGGAGCTCAACACGATCAAAATAGTGGAGATGATAGTAGACTTCAGGAGGGAACCCCCTGCACTCCCCCCACTCACCGTCATTTGACGGTAGGGATGGTGTTCTTGGGGTCAAAGGCAGCATTCCTCCTCCTCCAAACAAGGCGAATTGAGTTGATGCCAAAGAGCTGGATTTTGGTCTCATTTGACCACAACACTTTCACCCAGTTCTCCTCTGAATCACTGGCAAACTTCAGACGGGCCTGTACATGTGCTTTCTTGAGCAGGGGGACCTTGCGGGCGCTGCAGGATTTCAGTACTTCATGGCATAGTGTTACCAATTGTGGGACTATGGTCCCAGCTCAATTAGATCATTGATAAGATCCTCCCGTGTAGTTCTGGGCTGATTCCTCACCGTTCTCATGATCATTGAAACTCCACGAGGTGAGATCTTGCATGGAGCCCCAGTCCGAGGGAGATTGACAGTTATTTTGTGTTTCTTCCATTTGCGGATAATCGCACCAACTTTTGTCACCTTCTCACCAAGCTGCTTGGCGATGGTCTTGTAGCCCATTCCAGCCTTGTGTAGGTCTACAGTCTTGTCCCTGCTCTTTGGTCTTGGCCATGGTGGACAGGTGCTTCTGTGGACAGGTGTCTTTTATACAGGTAAGGAGCTGAGATTAGGAGCATTCTCTTAAAGGGAGTCTCAGCTTCTGGGAGCCGGAAATCTTGCTGTTTGATAGTCGATCAAATACTTATTTCACTCATTAAAATGCAAATCAATTTATAACTTTTTTGAAATGTGTTTTTTCTGGATTTTTTGTCGTTGTTATTCTGTCTCTCACTGTTCAAATAAACCTACCATTAAAATTACAGACTGATCGTTTCTTTACACGTACAAAATCAGCAGGGGATAAAATAATCCCCCCCCCCCCCCACTGTACTAGAATAGAAGACCAATGGATTAAGCTTATGATGTGAAGCTTATATTTTTCGTATCACATAGATGTGTGTTATTGGAGTTGTAAAGTTGACTAGGTGGATGACTGCAAATTCAAAAGCATTTTTTAGCAATCTATTTGCATCAGTCTTGTAATGTTTGTGGTCTTGCAAACACTTTTCATGTTTTAAACATTAATTTGCAGCGCTGCATGCTTGTTCGCTAAGCATAAGCGCATCACTGTTCAGGCATTTTCCATTCCTACAATGGTTGCTGTCCACAGCTATATTTAACCCAGAATATTCCTTTAACATATTTAGTAGTTTAATATCTGGTGAAGACTCAGCTGGGTTTACTCACACAAAACTCCCACTGCCTTACTACAGATACAACAGTGCCATATTGGCACATAGCCCTTCTTTCTGAGTAACACACACACAGATATAATCACACTTGATCTGTGATGGATGTAACCTGTCTGCACTCTATAACCATTCCTGCAGGAGCTCGGCTGGAGGAAATCCAGATGCATTCATGCACCCATCTGTTAGTTTTATCGATGCCTCCTCTCCTCAAACGCACATACTCCATCTCCATCCACTAACACACATACTCTCTCGTACCCAAATACTCTCCCAAAAGACACATCGTTCAGGCCCCCGCAACTCAGCTGGCAGCTCTTTCAGTCTGTGTTTTTCTATGATCTCATATATGGTCTCCCATGCGAATGCAGATCCTAAACAGCCACTAGACCACAACTTCAACTCTTATGGCATTTGTGAGGATCAAAAAATCTGGCTTATGAACTAATGTTAAGTCTTCATATTGCTTTATAACTTTTTTTAAGAGGTGGAAACCATTTATTAAGCGAGTATATATGATTATTAGCTTAATTATATTGCTATATTCTATATTAGTATATACCATCAAATAATATTTAAAAGGGATCATGGAATGCTAAATAAAAATATCCCTAATCTTTTAATATATAAGAGGTCTTTGTTCCATTAGTTTTGGCACAGTGTAATGGAGAGTTTGCAAAGGTTAACATATGGATAAAAGATGAAGCTGCAAACTGTATTGGATTTGACAGCAACTACACTGCAAATCACAAATTAAACAATTTAACAATGCTTTGTCAATAGATAAGGGTTTATACGGGTTATGCATTCAAAACATGTGTGCAACAGCGAGGGGGCTTTCCAACTTTTTCTTATGCAATGATGTTAGCCAATCACAACCCTGGCTGTTTACTGACAGGCCTTAAAGGAGCCGCCTCCTTAAAAAGGATAATTTCAAAAAGAGCGTCAGAATGAGGTTTGAATTCTTTTGTTTATATATGACTTTTTTGTGTAAAACATTATTAGCACCACAAGGAACATATTCAGAAATCACGTTTTTTATTGCGCATTCCAAGTAATAATCAAACTGCAGTTGGGTTGTTTTGATTAAGTAATAATACAGGCAATTAAAAAAATTAAAGTTCATTGAAAGTATTGCCTTCTGCAGTAAAACGTGAACTTGCGATGCCTTGAAAGTGGACAATACAGACTTTTTGACAAAATGTGTTTAGGGTTCAGATCACGCTATATTTGGAGAATAATGCGCACACACACACACACACACACATATATATATATATATACACACACACACACACACACACACAGGTGCATCTCAAAAAAATTTAATATCATTATAAAATGCTTTTTTTTCTGTAACTTATTTAAAAAAATTAAACTTTCATATATTCTAGATTCATTACATGTAAAGTAAAAAATTTCAAAAGTTTTTTGTTTTAATTTTGATGATTAGAGCTTACAGCTCATGAAAGTCAAAAATTCAGTATCTCAAAATATTAGAATATTTACTAAGATCAATCAGAAAAAAAGATTTGCAAAGCAGAAAAGTTCAAGTTCTTTAAAGTATGTTCATTTATGCACTCAATACTTGGTCGGGGCTCGTTTAGCACAAACTCTAGCATCAGTGAGGTGTGGCATGGAAGCGATCAGCCTGTGACACTGATGAGGCTTGTCTGGATTTTTGTATCAACAGTTTCTCATCATTCTCTCGAAAATATCTCTCCAGTCTTCCTCCAGACTCCAGACCTTGATTTCCAAATGAAATGCAAAATTTACTTTTATCTGAAAAGAGGACTTTGGAGCACTGAGCAACAGTCCAGTTATTTTTCTTCACAGCCCAGGTAAGAAGCTTCTGACGATGTTTCTGTTTCAGAAGTGGCTTGGTAGCCCTTTTCCTGAAGATGTCTGAGCGTGATGACTCGATGCACTGACACTGACAGCTTCAGTCCACTCCTTGTGAAGCTCTCCCAAGTGTTTGAATCGGCTTTGCTTGACAGTATTCTCAAGCTTGCAGTCATCCCTGATGCTTGGGAAACTTTTCCTACCAAATTTCTTCCTTCCAGTCAACTTTGCATTTAATATGCTTTGATACAGCACTCTGTAAACAGCCACCCCTTTCAGTAATGACCCTCTGTGACTTACCCTCTTTGTGGAGGGTGTCAGTGATCGTCTTCTGGACCATTGCTAAGTCAGCAGTCTTTCCCATTATTGTGGTTTCAAAGAACAAGAGATACCCAGAATTTATACTGTCGGGATGGTCATTTAATGAAACTCAAATGTAAATATACTAATATTTTGATACTGGATTTTTGACTTTCATGAGCTGTAAGCTCTAATCATCAAAATTTGATGATTAATTTTAATTAATCATCAAAATTAAAACAAAAAAACTATTGAAATCTGAACACACTAGAATATATGAAAGTTATTTTTTGCGATATTCAAATTTTTTGAGATGCACCTATATATATATATATATATATATATATATATATATACAGGTCCTTTTCAAAAAATTAGCATATTGTGATAAAGTTCATTATTTTCTGTAATGTACTGATAAACATTAGACTTTCATATATTTTAGATTCATTACAACACAACTGAAGTAGTTCAAGCCTTTTATTGTTTTAATATTGATGATTTTGGCATACAGCTCATGAAAACCCAAAATTCCTATCTCAAAAAATTAGCATATCATGAAAAGGTTCTCTAAACGAGCTATTAACCTAATCATCTGAATCAACTAATTAACTCTAAACACCTGCAAAAGATTCCTGAGGCTTTTAAAAACTCCCAGCCTGGTTCATTACTCAAAACCGCAATCATGGGTAAGACTGCCGACCTGACTGCTGTCCAGAAGGCCATCATTGACACCCTCAAGCAAGAGGGTAAGACCCAGAAAGAAATTTCTGAACGAATAGGCTGTTCCCAGAGTGCTGTATCAAGGCACCTCAGTGGGAAGTCTGTGGGAAGGAAAAAGTGTGGCAGAAAACGCAGCACAACGAGAAGAGGTGACCGGACCCTGAGGAAGATTGTGGAGAAGGACCGATTCCAGACCTTGGGGGACCTGCGGAAGCAGTGGACTGAGTCTGGAGTAGAAACATCCAGAGCCACCGTGTACAGGCGTGTGCAGGAAATGGGCTACAGGTGCCGCATTCCCCAGGTCAAGCCACTTTTGAACCAGAAACAGCGGCAGAAGCGCCTGACCTGGGCTACAGAGAAGCAGCACTGGACTGTTGCTCAGTGGTCCAAAATACTTTTTTCGGATGAAAGCAAATTTTGCATGTCATTCGGAAATCAAGGTGCCAGAGTCTGGAGGAAGACTGGGGAGAGGGAAATGCCAAAATGCCTGAAGTCCAGTGTCAAGTACCCACAGTCAGTGATGCTGGTGTTGGTCCACTGTGTTTTATCAAGGGCAGGGTCAATGCAGCTAGCTATCAGGAGATTTTGGAGCACTTCATGCTTCCATCTGCTGAAAAGCTTTATGGAGATGAAGATTTCATTTTTCAGCACGACCTGGCACCTGCTCACAGTGCCAAAACCACTGTTAAATGGTTTACTGACCATGGTATTACTGTGCTAAATTGGCCTGCCAACTCTCCTGACCTGAACCCCATAGAGAATCTGTGGAATATTGTGAAGAGAAAGTTGAGAGACGCAAGACCCAACACTCTGGATGAGCTTAAGGCCGCTATCGAAGCATCCTGGGCCTCCATAACACCTCAGCAGTGCCACAGGCTGATTGCCTCCATGCCACGCCGCATTGAAGCAGTCATTTCTGCAAAAGGATTCCCGACCAAGTATTGAGTGCATAACTGAACATAATTATTTGAAGGTTGACTTTTTTTGTATTAAAAACACTTTTCTTTTATTGGTCGGATGAAATATGCAAATTTTTTGAGATAGGAATTTTGGGTTTTCATGAGCTGTATGCCAAAATCATCAATATTAAAACAATAAAAGGCTTGAACTACTTCAGTTGTGTTGTAATGAATCTAAAATATATGAAAGTCTAATGTTTATCAGTACATTACAGAAAATAATGAACTTTATCACAATATGCTAATTTTTTGAAAAGGACCTGTATATATATATAAATATATATATATATATATTTTTTTTTTTAATGATATATATGTTATGACCTCTTTAAGGGTGCTTTCACACTAGCACTTTGGGTTCGATTGACGTCAGCGAGTTCGGTTCCTTTTGATGATGTGAATGCTGTCTTCCGAACTCGGGTGCGCACCCGCGAACCGTACCTGAGTCCGCTTAAAAAGGGTGGTCTGGGGTACGGTTCAAGTGAACTTCGGTATGGTTCGCTGTTGATGTGAACGCAATCGTACCAAATCGTGGAAGTGAGCCGCTATTAATGCCATTTTATTGGATACAAATGTGTGTATGTGTGTTTCACTCACTTTCCTGACGAGGGTGACTGACGTGCTGCAAGCAGAGAGCTGTATGTCTCATTTCTGTTTGCCTTCAGAATTCTTTAGAGCATTTGCAGTACATTCGTAAGACAGACGTAAGTGCTTTATGCACTGAAGCATTGTAAACAAAACAAACCCGTTTTTGAACCCGTGGGGAAGTTGTAGCCTAATGGTTAGAGAGTCGGACTCGTAATCCAAAGGTTGCAAGTTCGAGTCTCAGCCCGGTGGGGGGAGTGAATGTACAGTGCTCTCTCCACCCTCAATACCACGACTGAGGTGCCCTTGAGCAAGGCACCGACCCCCAACTGCTCCCCGGGCGCCGCAGCATAAATGGCTGCCCACTGCTCTCGGTGTGTGTTCACGGTGTGTGTGTGTTCACTGCTGTGTGTGTGCATGTTGGATGGGTTAAATGCAGAGCATGAATTCCGAGTATGGGTCACGTCATGTCACTTTCACTTTAAATATATAAAAGTGCAGAGAGCAATCTTATGCATTTTGCCACCTTCTCCAGCGCCATCGTTACTAATGCTGCGTTCAAGTCCTCCTGGGACGTTCATACTTACGAGTTGACAAGTTGTTATTATGACGTCGGGTGCATTCAAGTCACTTTGGTCGGAAAAAGAAGGCGATTTAACTTTTCTACTTAAAATTCAACGATTTTTTAAAACTCTACATCTACAAAATATTGAATGAAGAATGTGCATCGTGTTTTTTCTTTTTTCCATTTTTATTTAATTTATGAAGGTGATGCAAACTGAATAATTATATATTCTATTATATTTAGACAATAATATAATATTTTTTATATGTAACTTATTTAGTTTTATTGTACATTAAAAAATAAATCATATTCATTTCAACAACTTTACAGACGCTGCATATCTTTATCTTTGGCTGCGTCCATTGCATTCGACACGTTTTTTCACTGACGTAATAACTGACGTTTTCCCACTCGTAATAACGACTTTGTGGTGGCGTTCATGTGCGTACTTGTAACTTGTAAACACAATGTATCCGACATGACTTGAACACACCATAAGCAACGGGGTAAACAGCTGCTGGCTTGATGATGCAAACGAACCGTGGTTCGCACCCAAATAAAATAATATGAAGGCAGTCCAGCGGGGGCAGGGGGAAGCAATCGAACTCGGGCTCGAAACAAGCAATTGAACCAAGTGTGAAAGCACCCTAAAAGACATGTTTTGTACTCATGTTCACATTTAAAATATGTATGCTTGACTTGTGACAGTGCAGTTTACAACACAGTGCTGATTAATTAGCTATGCTTCATGAGTTAATTCCAATTTCACTTTAATTGTGTTTTAAATCAAATAAAGTCTATAAATACACTAAATAAAATGTTCAGTCTTTCCATCATTTAGAAGAGGCATTCCCAAACTTTTTTTGTCAGGCAAACCCCTCTACGTGTAATAGGGCTGGACGATTTTATCGATTCTGCGATATAAATCGATATTTTTTTCCCAAAGAAAGTATCGATTTTTTAGCCGCGAGTATCGATACATACGTCCCATTCAAATCCCCCGTGTTGTTTACCCCCGTTCGCGTTGCAGGAAGAGCGATTTGGTCAGCCAGCCGCTAGTGTTGCTGTAGAGCAAGTTACCCGTACTAACTTTACACAGACGCAGATGTCTACCTCTTCCTGTTTACCAAGTCAGAGCGAGGATATTCAGAGAATGGCGGCGAATATAAATCCAGCACCCGCCTGCTTAAAAGCAGATGTGTGGGAGCACTTTGGTTTTTAAAAAAAAGAAGGAAAGCAACGACTTGGATAAAAGCATCGCGGTTTGTAAGCTATGTGGCACTAACGTTAAATATTCCGGCAATACCACAAATTTACGAGCGCACCTAAAACATCACCACCTGGACAAGTTTATGCTTACGGAGGACCCAAAGCAGCAGCGGCCGCGTGACCCAAAACAAACTATGCTGGACATCGATGGCGGTTGTTCCCACAAGTTTCCATCTGCTTCACCAAGGTCGCAGAAAATTACAGAGTCCATTGCCTACTTTATTTGTCAGGATTTGAGACCGTATTCAGTGGTGGAAAACGCCGGCTTTAGGCGCATGGTGAACGCGATGGAATTTATTTTCCTGAACAAAAATCTGAAGACAATGTAGATCACTTGGTCTGCAGTTATGTGGAGAGGAGAGTTTGTTTACTGTTCACTTAAGGCCTTAAGCTGCTTTGCTAAGATGGGTACAATTTGTTTCAACTTGAATTATTGTCTGGCTGCCATGGTTTATTTTTTCTGCTGGCTAGACTGGCTACCTCACATACGTGTAGGCATACAGGCCTTAAAATACTCCGCTAAGTTTTAAGTTAAATGTTCTTAGTGACTTGAATTATTTGATGTTTTGGAGAAGCCATGGTACTACTATGTTTACTTACATGGCAGCTAGACTGGCTACCTCATGTTCATTGTCAAGCTAAAAAGATGTCAAAGAAACTGTTCAGAACAGGCCACTTGCACTTTAACTCTCCATTGTTAATTGCAAATTGCAATGTTGCACTTTATTTACTTTTCAAAGGCTTGCAAGCTACAGTTTGCACTGTTTCAATAAATTGAACTAATTTTCTCAACACATCTTTGATTAATTTTGTCCAGCATTTATTTTGCAAGCTGTCTGATGTTTTTTGAGTTTATTTCAATTAATTCAATCCAAGTAAATGAAACACTCACAAGATGTCACCAAAATCACTCTGTCTCTTTTAAATCTATCAGAAAATGATGTAAGCGTATCGAATTATATAGAATCGTATCGAATTATATCGAATCGTATCGTTGGCTAAATATCGTGATATATATCGTATCGTGAGCTGAATATCGTGTATCGTATCGTATCGTGAGATTAGTGTATCGCTACAGCCCTAACGTGTAACACGTGATTGTAAAGCGCTGAAGTCTCTGATGTGTTTCAGTTAGACCTGTGTACTGTGGCCATGATGACAGATTCAGATTCTACCAAACCTTTAAAAGATGAGAAAACATGATACCACGCACAAAGCCTACACAAGACAGCTATTCATAGCAACCTGTCACATAGCAAAGTCGTATGAGCTCTGAATTGTTTAAATCTTCTCTCAGCCCCCACAATTCACTCTCAGGAACCCAAGCACATTTCACTGTGTTACCTTTTAATTCAAAAGTTACGTTTAAAGCAACATCAACTCTTTTTTGTTTATTTGAGCAATAAATGACACAGAAAGTGTCCTTACAGGAACAGCTCACTCACAATGAAAAATCTGTCATCATTTCTTCACATTTACGTTGTTCAAAACCCACATGTTTTAAACCCAAACATTTTAGTATAGGGACCAATTCTCACTATGAATTAGTTGCTTATTGGCAAGCCTATTATTAACATATTGGCTGTTTATTGGATATTTGTCTTACAACAACACATTGATTTGCTACAGGAGACCTTTATTTAACCCCTGAAACCGTGTGAGGCACGTTTTATTATGGATGGATGCGCTTTATCTGACTTCTTCTGGGCTGTTGAATAAAAAACACCCGCCCGTGCCATTATTAAGCCTGGAAGAGCAAGGAAATGTTTTAATATAACTCCGATTGGATTCGTCTGATAGAAAGAAGTCATATCACCTAGAAAAAAATATCACCTAGGATTCCTTGAGGGTGAGCAAAACATGGGCTAATTTTCATTTTTGGGTGAACTATCCCTTAGGTATTGGGTAGGATTAGGGATGTAGAATATGGTCTTGCAGAATATGTGCTTTATAAGTACTAATGAACAGTCAATATGTTAATAATAGACAGACCAATTAGCATCTAGTTAATAGGGAAAGGGAAAGGAAAGGGAAGTGGTGTGTGGCCAAGTATGGTGACCCATACTCTGAATTTGTGCTCTGCATTTAACCCATCCAAGTGTACACACAGTAGTGAACACACACCCGGAGCAGTGGACAGCCAATGCTGCGGCGCCCGGGGAGCAGTTGCGGGTTCGGTGCCTTGCTCAAGTGTCTCACCTCAGTCATGGTATTGAGGGTGGAGAGAGTGTTGGTTATTCACTCCCCCACCTACAATCCCTGCTGGACCTGAGACTCAAACCCACGACCTTCAGGTTACAAGTTCAACTCTCTTGGTCTCTATACTAGTGTTATCAACGTTTTTAGAGCTTTACAGCTGGTCTCTAAGAACAGTTTTTGCATGGAAAAAAGCAGCCTGAATATTGTTAAAAATCTTCCCTATTATATTCCTTAGAAAAAAATAACAGCACACAGGTTTGGAACAAAATGAAGATCAGATAACTGACTTTTCATTTCTAAATAAACTTTTCTTTTAATAGCACAGGAAAGGCGGAAAAAATGCATCTTGAACCAAAGTCAAATTATTAATTTGAATGCCAGACAAGTCATGAATGAGATAAATACTAATAAGAAGGAAGTGAGATGGAGGGGAAAGGACAGTTCCATATCAAAGAGGGAAATCACAGCTGTCATATTGCTTTGTGTCGTGCAACAGAGGTTGCCAAGGGTCAGGCGCAAACCCAAGGACCTCCCTCTTCCCTCTGATAAACAGCCTGTCTCTGATCCTTTAGAAATCCATTCAGGATATTCAGTAGCTTCGGTCTGCTTTCATCATGCGCAATGGGGAAAAGCAGACGTGGAAACAGACGGTGAAGGCAGAGAACGAGTGTGTGTGCATGTGTGTAAGCCAAACGTCCTTGCATACAGACACAGCTGTAATAGAGGGCTTGGGGGGAAATGTGTTATTTTATTTTCTCTTGCACTGCTCTGCTCATAGGACTGATTGAACTGTCTTTCAATCTAAAAAAACACCTAAACCAACAACATTCTGACCTATATGTATCAACAATATCACCAAGTTATGCTAATGAACTACATTAAAATCGATTACTGTGAGTAATATTTTTTGGGCTACCACAATTAAAGTGTTAACTATTTGATTATTATTATTATTATTTTATTTTTTGCAGTTTAACACATTAAAATATTTGGTAACACTTTAGTATTTAGTATTGGTAACACTTTAGACCAATTCTCACTATTAACTTGTTACTTATTAGCATGCCTATTATTAACATATTGGCTGTTTATTAGTGCACATATTCTGCATGACCATATTCTACATCCCTAATCCTACCCAATACCTAAACTTAACAACTACCTTACTAACTATTAATGAGCAGCAAATTAGGAGTTTATTGAGGGAAAAATCCCTAGTTAATGGTTTAATTAATAGCGAGAATTGGGCCTTAAAATGAAGTGTGACTAAATATTTAATGCAGCATCCACCTTTTCCTGGCATCCTTTGTATAGCGTTACAGTAGACTGTATGTACACACGCTATCAAGCACGATAAGACGCAAATTTAATGAGAACTTACTGGCATGCTGTCTGTGAACACTGACATCCGACAAATGCAAAAGCAAAGTCAGAAAGAAAGTTATCTTTTGGAGACAAAACACAAAATGATGTCAAAATGCCCTTTAAGTCCTAAAGTCTTAAGGTCATTGCACACTGAGTCCGAAATTTTCATCCGAATTTTTCGCAAGTTAAAAAATAAATACGACCTCACGTTGGTTATGTCAATCACATTTACACACTGCCTCCGAAATTTTCGTCCATCATAAAAAATTCGGATCAGGTTCGATTTTCTGTGTTTTCGCATCCAAAACAAGCATTTTGATAGGAAAGGATGACGCATACAAAAAAACCCTAAAATTTCAGACCCTTTAGTAGGGCTGCACGATTATGACAAAAATCATAATTGTCGATTATTCCCTTGAGATTGTAATTGGGATTATTAATAACGATTATTTTGAACACATTTATGCCACTGTTTGAAGCTGCATGCCATATTTTTTATAGAAAATATATATATATATATATATATATATATTAAAGGCTGAAAACACTCTTCCTGAACTTGTATTGCTTTTCTATAGCATTGAGCCTCAAATGTCAACTATACATTGGTTTGGTTTCTTCTTTAAACAAAAAAAGGTAAAATTATGCATGGTATAATAATATTAAACTAAAACTAAAAGAAAAAATGGTCTACTAAAGCTGTATAACATTTTACAGTACAATTTATATTATCAGGGCTCCAGACTAACATTCGAGAGCAGTGGCACTGAACATGAAATATTACAAGTTTTGTCTCTTAGAAATGCACATTAGAACAGGAGCTTGAGTTCAGAGTAGCAGGAGCTTGAGTTGGGATGCAGATGTACATTTGACAGTACCATTGTGAAAACTGTAACAGCCTCATCTTTTATACATAACCACGATCCACGTGATCTGTTTTGATCACGTGGACTGGGACATGTTCCGGGCAGCATCTGATGATGACATAGAGGCGTACTCAGATACTGTAACGTGTTTCATCAGGAAGTGTGTAGAGGATGTAGTACCGACAAAAACAATCCGCATCTACCCCAACCAAAAACCCTGGATTAACAGCGATGTTCGAGCAGCCTTGTCAGCGCGGACATCTGCCTTTAAATCCGGAAACTCTGACGATCACAAACAAGCCAGTTACGATCTCAGGAAATCAATCAAAGCTGCCAAACGACAATATAAAAACAAAGTTGAAGAACAATTCAAAACCAACAACGCAAGAAGCATGTGGCAGGGTATCAACAACATTACAGATTTCAGAGGGAATAAACCAGCTACTGTGAACATTGCCGCCTCTGTACCGGACGAACTTAATCACTTTTATGCTCGTTTCGAGGCTCACAACACCGCCCACACAGAGCGCGCTCCCGCGGCTGTAGCAGAAGAGGCGAGCGCACTTTCCTTTTCTGTCGCAGATGTAACCCGATCCTTCCGACGGGTGAACATCCGCAAGGCTGCGGGTCCCGACGGCATCCCAGGCCGTGTGCTCCGAGCATGCGCATTCCAACTGGCCGGGGTTTTCATAGACATTTTTAACCTTTCCCTCTCTCTGTCTGTGGTTCCCGCATGCTTCAAAAAATCCACCATTGTGCCCATACCAAAGAAAAATAAAATCACATGCTTGAATGACTGGAGGCCCATTGCCCTGACACCCATCTTCAGCAAGTGCTTTGAGAAACTCATCAGAGACTACATCTGCTCTGTGCTGCCTGACTCACTGGATCCTCTACAATTTGCATATTGCAGAAACCGTTCCACAGACGATGCTATTGCCTTCACCCTGCACACTGCTCTCTCCCACCTGGAAAATAAGAACACCTATGTGAGAATGCTGTTTGTGGACTACAGCTCAGCATTTAATACCATAGTGCCTGCCACACTGGTCGAGAAGCTCCAGACTCTGGGACTAAACGGATCTTTGTGCAGCTGGATCCTGGACTTCCTGACAGGCAGATGTCAGGTGGTCAGAATGGGCAACAACACTTCATCCCCGCTGACCCTCAACACTGGTGCTCCTCAGGGCTGCGTCCTCAGCCCACTCCTGTACTCCCTGTACACACATGACTGTACAGCAACACACAGCTCCAACGTCATCGTCAAATTTGCTGACGACACAACGGTGATAGGCCTGATCACTGACAACGATGAGACGGCCTACAGAGAGGAGGTGAGAACCCTGACTAAATGGTGTCAAGAGAACCACCTCTCACTCAACATCGACAAGACCAAGGAGCTGGTGGTGGATTTCAGGAGACAGAGCAGAGAACACACACCCATCACCATCGACATGACACCTGTGGAGCGAGTAAACAGCTTCAAATTCCTCGGTGTTCACATCACTGAGGATCTCACATGGTCCGCTCACACAGATGCAGTGCTGAAGAAGACACACCAACGCCTCTTCTTCCTGAGACGGCTGAGGAAGTTTGGAATGAGCCCCAGCATCCTCAGATCATTCTACACCTGCACTGTGGAGAGCATCCTGACAGGCTGCATCACCGCCTGGTTTGGAAACACCACTGCTGGCAACCGCAAAGCTCTGCAAAGGGTCGTGCGAACTGCCCGTCACATTGTTGGAGGTGAGCTTCCCTCCCTCCAGGACATCTACACCAGGCGGTGTATAAAGAAAGCCCGGAGGATCATCAATGACTCCAGCCACCCGTCCCACAGACTGCTCTCTCTGCTGCCCTCAGGAAGACGTCTCCGCAGCATCCGATCCCGCACTAGCCGACTGAGGGATAGCTTTTTTCCTCAGGCTATCAGGCTAATGAACAGTCAAAACTAATACGCCCTACAGCATACTCCCACCCTACAGTATACCACGCACTGCACTTTAATCCCATACAGTTCAAACTGAACTACCAGTACACTACTGCACAAATACAACAATCTTTTTGCCAGCACTGGATACCATCCAATGCACATCCATGACATTTGCACACCCGGTTTATATATATATATATATATATATATATATATATATATATATATATATATATTATATTAGTATATCTGCTGCATCTTCGCATATTACTGTGTGTATATAACGTAGAATGTGTACTACATACTGTGTATAATGTGTATCGGTAACTGTATGTCTGTCAAATAGTACACTGTGTGTACTGAGTATATGTATGTGTATATTACACATTGTCATCTGTATAAGTCTGTACGTATGTATGGTAATGTCTATATGTAAATTGTTTCTGCACTGTCTGGAGCACGCTCTCAAGAATTTCACTCACGAAGGCACATGTGCTGTGGTGATGTGACAATAAAAGTGATTTGATTTGATTTGATTTGGTAAAAAAGTAGCCTAACTATATGGTTTCTATGGTGTTTGCATTGAAAAACAGTAGCCTAAAGACATTCAGTCAATTACAAAAACTGATAGAATAATTAACAAAATAATGTAATTATTTTCCATTTCTCCTTTAACATATTTAGTATATTAATAATATAATAATACTCAATATGAATATCCTACTTTTCTGTATGTATGGTATTATTTGGCTGAGATATTTCAAAATCTGGAATCTGAGGGAGCAAAAAATCTAAATATTGAGAAAATCGCCTTTAAATTTGACCAGATGAAGTTTTGATATATTTACAGTAGGAAATTTACAAAATATCTTAATGGAACATGATCTTTACTTAATATCCTAATGATTTTTGGCATAAAAGAAAAATTATTTTGACCCATACAATGTATTATTAGCCATTGCTACAAATATACACATGCTACTTATGACTGGTTTTGTGGTCCAGGGTGACATATGAGTTGGAAAACAACTAGATAACAATAAAGAGTTGGGAGAAAACCAGATGTGTGTCAGATCCACGTCACGTTTTAATGAGACAGTGCTACTTTTAAACCTGCTGCAGTCTGTCACTGATGTAAATAAAAAAACATAAAAAGAGAATTCAATCACTGCTCAGCTCACTGATTAACTTTTGTTAATCTTTGTTGAATAAAGATGCATCAATATTCAATTTATAGTTTATGTATATACCATTATAGTTTATGTGAAGACTGTTTTTAAGTTTACTTAAAATTTGTTGTATTTTTCAAAGCCTATTAAATGTTTAAAAATAATGGCTTTAAATTATACTGTAACATTGAATTACTATAATTAATGGCTAAAATTGAGGGGAAAATACATTTAATAGAAACATCAGTAGCAGTATTGGTATCAATGATACTGGTCCTCATTAATAATAGGCTACTTAGTAAAAAAAAAGTTGAGGTAACACTTTATTTCGATAGTCCACTTTAGACATTCTACTAACAGTAAGTAACCTTGCAACTACATGTCAACTAACAGCCATTAGAGTATTAGTAGACTATCTGCTTAATATCTTCTAACACTTTATTTTGACGGGTCCACAACATACAACATACTGACTATTAGAAATTTTGCAAGTATATGTCAACTTATTCTACTAACCCTAAACCTACTCTAACAGTCCACCCTGAGAGTTAGTAGACATGAAGTTGCAAATTTACGAGAATTAGTTGACATGTAGTTGACATGTAGTTACAAAGCTACTTACAGTTAGTAGAATGTCTAAAGTGGACTATCGAAATAAAGTGTAACCAAAGTTGACATTCAACACATTTAAAATATACCATCTTTATGCTGTTTTTACATAGTTTGGAGATTCAATGAGAAAATGTGATTATTTAGTTATTTTTTTAATCAAATGACAGCACTAATATTTTTATACCCTTTATAATAATTTAACAATGGTGTCTTTTATTATATTTCTGTTACTGCAGTAAAAGCACAAAAATAAAAAATAAAACAAGAAAATGAAGCCTGTTTTTGTATCATTATTTTGCATTGTGAAATGACAGTTAAGTTTTCTCTTCACACTGTAAAAATGAACTGGAAGTACTAAAATGCTACCTCATTTACAGGTTTTGACCTACCAAAAAATGTCATCACTCTATTCTCATGAATGTACAAGTTTAAGTACTAGACATTTTATCAGTAATACATCCTAAAGTGCAACAGACACTGGACAAAGATAAAAACTATTCTTTGGAAATTATGGTTTATAGCTTAAAAAGTTTACAATATTATAATTTTTCTCACATGTACCTAACGTTTTGCTTCAGAAGACATTAATTCATCAATTGGGGTCACATGGATTACTGTTGGGTTTGCTTTGTGTGTTTTTTTTAAACATCAGCTTCGAGGTTCCTTTTCATTTGCATTATATGGATGGACTATTTTTCTATAAATCTTCATCCGTGTTCATCTGAAGAAAGAAAATCGTATACTGGCATGAGGGTGAGTAAAAAGGGACAACATTTAAATTTTGAGGTGGAGTATTCCTTTAAGTATCTTAACACTGAAAAACTGCATGCGTCTCCTTTAAGAAGACTTTATAGCTAAGTGTGCTGAGTGACACAAAAGTCCATCCGACACTAAATCATAATCATTTTAATGGCACTATTAACAAGCAACGAACATTTACACCCTGAGACAGGTTTCACTTGCTTATTCCCTGACCTTCATTCAACTCTCACTTTATGACTCAAATCACTTTATTATCTCACTTTATCATCTTACATAAAAATTAAACGGCCGCCCCTGGAGTCACCTCTCCTGTCCTTTTCAACTAACCATTAACATTATTCAGCAAGAGACAATTAATTAGATCAATTTCAGCCAACATCATTCCATCCTCAATAACATCATTAGCCAGAAACAGTGGGGGAAAGATGAGTGCATGAGACGATAAGAACAAACATTTGCTGTTGATGGATCCAGCTCAGCCAGGAGGCTTTTCACTGTTTTCTATCCTGAACGTTCCTTATTAGCAGAATAATAAGTTGGTGTAATTGAGCCATTCATTATCCCTGATGTATTTGTGTGCACAAACTAGCACACAAACACACATACACACACAGGCACTTTGAGGATGTGTCGAGGTTTGAGATGCTACAAGCCTAGTACAGAAAAGGAAGAAGACTGATGTTTCAAGAGTAAATGAAGAGTGTCTAATCAAGGGGAAAACTCTTTGCATGTTTATCTAGCAAACAGTTTTACGACTCACTTTACCAAACGTTCAAATAAATCCTCTGAGTGTTAGATAAAGATTATTTCTTTCGTATTTTGAGCAGACCTTAGATGACATTAAAACTGGACCTTCATATTAGTCCTTCTCACCAAATGAGTGCTCTAATTAGAGCCATGGCCCACAGGACACGGTGATGCTTCTGGACCATGTTCACATATGGCTTTCTTTTTGCATGATAGAGATTTAGTTGGCATCTGCAAATGGCACGGCTGATTGTGTTTACCGACAGTGGTTTCTGGAAGTATTCCTGGGCCCATAGAGGTGGGTAGAGTACCCAAAAACTGTACTCAAGTAAAAGTACTTATAGAAATATTTACTCAAGTAAAAGTAAAAGTAATAGTCTGAATAGTTACTTGGGTAAGAGTAAAAAAGTATTGGATAAAAAAACTACTCAGGTAGTTAGTTACTAGTTACTTTGGATCATATACTGTATGTCTATAGTCTATTTTTATTTAGATATATAGATAACATTTATGTAATGTGTGTGTGTGTGCACATTCAAAAGATTTTTTATGTAATTTATTTCAGTGATGCAAATCAGAATTTTCATCTGCCTTTATGCCAGTCTTCAGTGTCACATAATCCTTCAGAAATCATTCCAATATGCTAATTTATTATCAATGCTAGTTCATTTTAGCTTTCTATTCATCAAAGAATCCTGAACAAAATGTCACAGGTTCCAACATGGGTAACAGCTGATGAAAATTCTGATTTGCATAATTGAATTAAATTATAGGCTATTTCAAAGTATATTAATTATATATATATATATATATATATATATATATATATATATATAAATCCTGACACAGAGAAGAGTGAAAACTTCTCACATGACCGCTACCGAACATCTGAACATAACGAAACAAATGCACATTGACGGACCTTCTTCAGTCTGTGCTGCAAATTGTAAACAAATGTAGCCTATGTTTCTGCAAGCGTAAATATTGTGAAAATATCAATATTAATTGTGTCTAGGCAAAGGCATTCCTCCTGGAACAGGTCGAGCACCGCACCGCTGCGCTCAATGCTCTTGATGTTCTTAAACTTTCTTTTACAACTCTGAGTGAGAACCGCTTCAGACGACTCAGCGCGTGCAGCAGGGAACTGAACGAATCATTCAAACTGATTCGCAAACCGATTCACTGGTTTGCCAACTGGTTTGATCAAGCCTTTGCATAGAATTGACTCAAAAGAATGAATCATTCGCGAATGGGCATCGCTCATTGCCCAGAGAAAAGTAGACAGCGCGTTTGGAATAAGTTGAAGCATTTTTAACTTGTATTGCATTAAGATACAGTAACGAGAGGAGCGTCGCCCACAGTAACGAGGTAAAAGTACAGATTTTTCACTAAAAATGTACTTGAGTAAAAGTACCCATTTTTAAATATACTCAAATATTGGTTACCCAAAACATTTACTCAAGTAAATGTAACAAAGTAAATATAACTCGTTACTACCCACCTCTGTGGGCCCATTTAGTAATATCAATGACAGAATCATGCCGATGAGTGATGCAGTGTCATCTGAGGGCCCGAAGACCACAGGCATCTAACAGAGGTCTTCGGCCTTGTCGCTTACGCACAGAGATTTCTCCAGTTTCGCTGAATCTTTTGATGATGTTATGCACTGTAGATGATGAGATTTGCAAAGCCTTTGCTATTTGACGTTGAGGAACGATTCCACAATCTTTGTACACACTCTTTCACAGATTGGAGAGCCTCTGCCCATCTTTACTTCTGAGAGACTCTGCCTCTCTAACACATCCCTTTTATAGCTAATCATGTTACAGACCTGATGTCAATTAACTTAATTAGTTGCTAGATGTTCTCCCAGCTGAATCTTTTCAAAATGTCTTGCTTTTTCAGCCCTTTTGTCCCCGTGCCAACTTTTTTGAGACCTGTAGAAGGCATCAAATTTGAAATGAGCTCATTTAGTGGATAAAATGTAAAATTTCTCAGTTTAAACATTTCTTATGTTCTCTATGTTCTATTGTGAATAAGATATAGGCCCATGTGATTTGAAAGTCTGTTAGTTTTCTATTCAAATTTAAAAAAAACGTCCCAACATTTCCGGAATTCGGGTTATAGGTAGTGGAACTTTTTAAAAATCTGGCCAAAAGAAATAGTTCACCCAAAAATTATAATTTGATGAAAATGTCAAATTAAGTGTATTTAAACCATTTTTTGTCCTCTCTGTTGGTCCTGCTTTATACTAGGTGTCTGTAACTACTATGAACTTGCATTAAAATTATGATGCAATATACTCATTGTGTTCCTGCATATAGTTACATCATTCCATACAACATTACCTTCTGTAGATCTGCTTATAGCTGAATTGAGCTTGTTTCATAAATGATGAACATTAAATAGACACTGAACTCAACTAAATCAACTCTGAACTGACTTGAGCTGAATAATGACACTGTCTGTTTTTAGAGCATAATTTGACTTTGTCTCATATTTTAAGAAGGTTGCACCTGTTATTTTCCTCCTTATTGAAGCAGCTTTGAAACAATGTGAATTATATAAAGAGCTGTAGAGCGATAGAGGAGTGTTCTCCCATAAACTACAATGGAAAAGAAGGTGGATTAATGCCACAGTGACGGGTGATCAATACATGAACTTGAACGAACTGAATGAACTGGAATTTCTAAGTCAGCTGATTATTTCTCGTTATGATTCTGTGCATAAGTTTCTTTAAAGAAAGTCTTTTCATGACTTTTTGCATGAAAACTTAAAACAAAAACTTTGCTTTGAAGTCAATCAAAGGGCATATATGATGGATACAGCCCTTTGTATTTTTTGGCCTCAATTCAATAAAAAAAAGAGTTGTAGATGGCTGCTGTACAGTTGCTATTATAATGTGTTCTCGAGTGGTTGCTGGTGCATTGCTGTGCAGATGCTAGGGTGTGATGGGTAGTTTTATCCTGGTCCACCCCAAGACTGTATGATGTTCATGTCACTAGCAAAGGTGTTTTCTCCAAGGATGCAAGAGAGTCAGTTAGATGAGAAAATCAAACAGTGATAAAATAAAACAAGCATTATGAAACACGAGAAAAATAGTAAAGCACAATTAAAATAACACTGTCCACCAGCGAATGAAGCTTCAGAGGAAGAAAGTGTCCATTTTGCCTCTCTGGAGATCATTGTGTTCTCATTAAACTCTTCAAGCATGAATTTGAGAGGGAACCACTAGATACAGGCAATAGTCAATAGTCTTTGTAGCACTAAAACTGGCTGATTATCCTGACAATGCAATAATGCTTTCTGCTCACAGTCAGTCCACAAATCAACCTCAATGAGTCAAACTGGCAGAAACAGACTAAATGTAAAGTAAACACTTCTACCAATTACTTTCAATCATGTCTGAATCAAATAAACTTGAATTTACTGATCAGTGTGTGATGTAGTTTTTTGTGAGCACCCAGTTTGGTTAAAGCACTCAATATGAATTTTGGTGCATTACTCTATATAGCAAAATAAAAAAGAGATTTTATGTGACTTTGTACAAATAAATTATCTTACAAAAATAAAAGATGCAATGGTATCGGTTGCTTGTAAATAGTGTAAATGTGTTCCATTACTGTGTAAACGACAAATGGAAATGTAACATGAATTTGAATGATCACCAGACATGCTTTGGCTTGAATGAAGCACTACGGAAAAACAACATTCATGCAAGTGATTATATGAATAACTGACAAGATATGAAATGGTTCTCTCTTTTATTTACGTCAGGGTCCTACCATTTCTCATTCCCCTATCTCACATTATTGATGCACCACTACTCATCTTACTTTTATCATCTCTTGATTCTTACATACATGGGATTAATCCATGCGATAAATGGATTGTAAATGATTGTGTGTGTGTGTGTGTGTGTGTGTAAATGACAGCATACCAGTTTTAGAACCTCAATTATCAGGCAGCTTAGCATAAAAACCAAACATTGATTTTTACTTGACATGTACCAGATCGAAAATTAAGGTTTAGATTCAGCTGTATCTGTCATACGTTCCCTGTTTCGCTTTCTACACGGACTGTGCTGCTGATGTTCTTGTGTTTATGTAACTCATTCAGGTCAGTGAGCCGGCAACTTGTCATGCATGTGTAAATGGGGCTGTGGTAGTTACAGCCAACCCTCTATATTGCAAGTTAATGCAACTAAATTCTGCGCAAGGCAACTAAATAATGTCTGTCCGTAAGCCATTACCTAATAAATTGCTTTCACTCACCAGTGATTGAGTTAGAGGCAAAGAATACTTTTAGAGCAGATATAATTTCACTGTGTATGACCGCCTACACTAGAACAATCTGACTGAACGTTAGTGATGGGTCACTCATGAACGTTTTGTGCTTTTCGAAAGACTCTTTTATATGACTCAGCATTAAGAAGTTCTCTCAGAAAGTGAATTCATTGGTTTGTGACCACACATGTGTGATTTTCCTTTGTTCATGAGTCAGGAGGTGAACTAATCTTGCGTTACCAGACTCGGACAAGACAGTTGAATAGTGACTTAATCATTAATCATTTCTCACATTTTGTTTTTGCATTGTAAAAAAAGGATTTCATGAAGTTGTAAATAAAACAGAGATTATTAAAATATATTTCACAAGAAAATCGTTTGTTCAATCAAACAGACAACTGATATACAGTCTTTTATCACACTAATTTTGGGTTAAGCAGAGAACCTTTAACTTGATGAAATTTCTATTGATATTTTCAGTGTTGAAGCAGGGTGTAGCCATATGTTCAATACTGGTTTGATGTCTAGGTTTGGTTAGTGTGCTTCAGGCAATGATAACATTGTCAAATGGGTGAAAAAAGCAGCTAATTTCTGAGCTAAATGTGTTTAGAATAAGACTGAAATCCACAGATGTGAGAGCCTCACTAAAACATTCTATCAGACTATTTAAATAGTATTAATCAAATGTAATAATCATAAAAATGTCAAAATGATTACCTCCATGTACAAAGCCATGCAGAGTGCAGTCAGATGGGCCGATGAGGTGGATCAGACTCGACTGACTAAATGCAACAGTGTAGGGCTCTAAGAAAGAAAAGAGAGAAGAGAGAAAAGCATAATAACAACGCACATATACAATATAATTTAATCTTTAATCAGAACTTGTTATCTGAGCAATAAATACATATTTTCCTGATGCCACACACAAAAGACAATTTATTCTTCATGTTCCATTATTTAACAATTAACTTCATAATTCCTCAGAGAAAAAAATATACATACCTTTTGTTTGTCTATCTGTGCAGCATCAGAGCAAAATAACATAAAATGAAATCAAGGTGAGACTCTATTCATAAAACTCTTACTGATGGAAGATAAAATGTCCAACAAGCAGAGCAATCACTAACAAAAATATTACAAATGGCTACGGAACTATGATGTTTGTTGGACATGTATTATGGTAATTGGCATGTTTTTGGACAAAGACTATGGTATACTTTACAGTACATCGTTTTTAGTACATTTTACTTTTCAGTTCATTTTCAGTACATCATTTAAAGATGATGGTAAATGTGTATGCTAATCATTCATCACTGTGGTATCAAAGAACCACGGTATTACCGGTTACACTTTATTTTGATAGTCCACTTTAGATATTCAACTAACTATAAGGAACTTGGTAACTACATGTCAACTACATGTCAACTAATTCTCATTAATTTGCAACTACATGTCTACTAACTCTCAGTAGGGTAGGTTTAGGGTTAGTAGAATAAGTTGACATATACTTGCAAAGTTTCTCATAGTCAGTATGTTGTATGTTGTGGACCCATCAAAATAAAGTGTTAGACAGTCTACTAATTCTCTAATGACTGCTAGTTGACATGTAGTTGCAAAGTTACTTACTGTTAGTAGAATGTCTAAAGTGGACTATCAATATAAAGTGTTACCGTATTATACCATTACTGTACCATGGTATTGCCATGTATGCACTTTTTGCAAGGTGTTTTACATCTGCTATATATTGACCCTGATAAGTAAGATCCACGCGATGACTAACACATCAAAAACATGAGTTCAGTGAGGTTAAGCATGTGTCAGGACATAAAGGAGGAAGTGTTACCTGGAATTGAGACAGACATGATGATCTCACCATTCCTCTCTTTGGTCTCTATTCGCTCGAATTTCTGAGCCTCATATCTCTTTTTACCTTCTTCCTCTTGTTCTGGGCTGGAATACTACAATGGACAAAAACACACTCTGGTAAACAACAAGCAACTTGTTTGTAAAAAGAAAAAAGTCAACTAGATTGAGAAATGTTGGAAAAGCTTAGCAAAATGATTTGGCAATACACAAGCTGTGTCCCCAATGACGCACGATACACTCCTTTACTTTTTGGAATTTTCTAATACACACTAATCATACGATTTATACTACAAAACAGCATAGAATAGTGCATAAGTACACAAACTGGGACGCACCTCTTGACATTTGAAAAATCACATACATGTCACTTCAGTTAAGACCACAGATGAATGTCTGACTGTACTTTTTGAAGTAAACTACCAGAGTACTTGTCTATAAAGAGGTTTTGGTAAAATGTAAGTAATGAAAATGAAGCTAAGGTGCATTGTGCACCTTGATAAATCATTGGGGAGTTGAAATATAGTGACAGTAATAAGAAATAGATAGATATTGACATTTCAACTGATACAATCTTTGGAGAAAAGACAATGTGTTCATTGACGTACAGACTCTTACCTCAATAGGAGGAACTTCAATGATTTTGGTCACGTTTTGAAGGGACAGTGGGACGTACCACAGTGTTGCCTTGTTGGTCAATTTTTTGCCACCTACAAAAATGTATAACTAACATCAGCATAATCAGAAAGAATGTGAATCTCTTCAAATGCAGTGCATTTAATACATAGAGAGTAATGAAAGGTTAAAAAAAGTACAGTAAATGCCTGAGTAATTGTAACGTGTGCTACATCCAAGGTACAAAAAAAGCACAGGAACAGCGGAGAATTTTTCTAAAGGGTCATTAAAAAAGACAGCCAGAAAAACTTACTGAAAAAATCCAGGCTTGTATAAGCTGATACCTGGACAAACACTTTACATTTTTGAGACCCAGTTGAAGGCCACAGACTTCAATTATAAAAGGTTATAATGATAATGACACTAGATCTTATCGATCTTAATATCTCAGGTGCCACTACACATGAGCTTTATTGATTAATTAATGAATTTGTTCAATATTTCCAATCATGGGAAAAGACCATGGCTGTATCCGAAATCGCCCCCTATACCCTCAAATAGTGCACTATTTGAGGGGACGGCCATTTTAAGTGGTGTTCGAAACCTTAGTGGATGTTCTCGAGTGCACTCATTCAATCCCACAATGCACCGCAAAAACGAGTGTACAGCCGATGTACACTCAACGGCTAGAGAATCCCCAGAATGCACTGCGAGAGTCGCGCGCCGAGTCAATTCCCACGTCTCACCAGAAGATGGCGCCCGCAGCTGAATCATCCATTCATTGATTTTAGAAGCGCTCGTCCACGGCGTAATACAGTGGAATACAACAAAGGTACAAAATTAATTGTAAATTGACTATTAGGGTTTATACATAATTTCCGTGACAGAGTTCAAGATAAATCCTTCAATCTTACTATTGGAGCTGCCCGTTTCAAATGATTATTTAACAGGAAGCAAACTATGCAAAAGCGGCAGTTCTTCCGGTGCATTCAGTGTCCGAATTCACTCACTCGTTTTCATTCACTCCTTCAAGTGAACTATATGAGTGGACTAATGTAGGGAATAGTGAATGAGGGTATAGGGGGCGATTTCGGATACAGCCCATGTCTTCTGACGAACTCTTAGGGAAGTGATGTGTTGCTGTTAAGTTTCTGGTGTTGTCATGGAGACTTCAGCATCTCATAGTGAAGCTGGTTTGCTCTCTGAAGAGCAAGTGAGGCTATTTTGGGTAGGCTGTGTTTATTAGACACAAGAGGAAAACCATATGCTTGAGCGGATAAGTACACAATTAAGGCTGTCACAGATAACGGCAAAGCTTGAATTAATGAAACTATCAATGAGTGTGATAATGACAAACCAAATAAGGAAATCCTGCGTTCTAAAATCGAATTTCTTGCGAGACGTGAAGATTTAATTTCCCTCACATACATGACACATAACAACAATTTCAATTACAGGAGAAAAGAATATGTTCTGTATGTATTATGATAGATTTATGGTGACTATTTATATTAAGTAGAAGAGCTGGAAGAAGAGGCTCCTGCTCATCTTGACCACTGAATTTCAATGACTTTTCCAATCATAAACTAGATAAGGATTTTTAAATCATTTCATAGAGATTGCACACACATAGTGTTAAAAGACCAATTCTCACTATGAACTAGGCGCTTATTAGCATGCATATCACTAGTATTTTGGCTGTTTAATAGTTCTTATGAAGCACATATTAATGTCTTATTCTGCATGACCATTTTAGATCATTTAGTGCTACCAATACCTAAACTTAACAACTACCTTACTATCTGTTAATAAGCAGGAAATTAGGAGTTTATTGAGGCAAAAATTGTAATTAATAGTTAATAGTGAGAATTGGTTATTTTATCTTATTATTTATATATTTAATTTTATTTATTTAATTTTTCATTCATTCATTCATTTTAAAGGTGACATATAAAAATCTGATAGCACTTTATTTTAGGGTCTCTTAACTAGTTTCTTATTAGCATGCATATTACTAGAATATTAGCCATTTATTAGTAAAGTGAAAGTAACGTGACATGTGGCCAGGAATTAGTGCTCTTTAACCCATCCTAAGTGCACACACACCCGGAGCAGTGGGAAGCCATTTATGCTGCGGCTCCCGGGGAGCAGTTGGGGGTTCGGTACCTTGCTCAAGGGCACCTCAGTCGTGGTATTGAAGGTGGAAGAGAGCGCTGTACATTCACTCCCACCACCAACAATTCCTGCCGGACCTGAGACTCGAACTCCCAACCTTTGGGTTACGAGTCCGACTCTCTAACCATTAGGCCACGACTTAATTATGTAGTAATTAAGCACATATTATTGCCTTATTCTACATGACCCTATTATACTTCCCTAATTCTACCCAATACCTAAACTTAACAACTACTTTACTAACTATTAATATGCAGCAAATTAGGAATTTATTGAGGGAAAAGTCATAGTTAATAGTGAATAAGTGTTCCCTATTCTAAAGTGCTACCGAAAATCTGACTTTTTCCAATACAATACAAAAAGTATTCTCGTTTCCACCCACGGCGCTGCCATTGTGTTTTTGCAAGCAACAACGGTGTACCAGTTCTAACGGCATGACAAAAGTTCGAGCAAAGCATGCTAACTGTTCTGTCTTTGTCTGCATTGACGAGCACAGAACACTATTTAGAGTCCCAGCCTCAGAGAAGACAATAGAGCAGTGGATTTATTGATTTATTTACTGTATATTACGTGGCTGCCAGACAGATATATAATATAAACATGAAATTTCTTTCCCAGCTGTTTACCTTCACAGACATAACTGACTGTGTTTTGTATGCATGCAGTGTTAAGCCTTTGCAGGGCCCTGGGCTAACACAGATTTGGGGGCACCCCCTAACAACCCCCCCTTTTCCGTTACACACCAATCAAAATGTGATCAAACACTGTATAAAGACTATATACTCCTGAAATAAAATCAAACTCAATGCACACGTCATTATCTCATAGGAGGCAAAAGATTATGTACATAAATTCAACAATATTATCGAATAATAATCTTACAAATCAGCAACAGCCCAGCAAATAAAATTAAATATCCCACACCACTAAAAGGGCTTCTTCCTGCTCTTCTTATAATGCGCTAGAAGTTATAGACATTTAAAAAATGTATACATTTGTTTCTCTATTTAACAACATTAACTTACAATAGTGAAAGACATCTTCCCTCAGGTATTTTAATTTATTAAGCACCGATAAACACAACAGCAGTTGACCATAGTGCTGTACAAATAAAATAAAAACCAGTAAAAAGAATAACATCAGTAAACTCAACAGATAATTAAAAAATTTAAAAAGCCAAGGTAAGAAAATAGCATTTAAATTTTGTTTTAAACTCATATACAGAATTTGAAGCTTTCACAGATTAAGGAAGGTTACTCCATAGCCTCGGTACAACTATTGCAAATAGTAAAAGTTAGATAGTATGTTTTCTAGATGGATGTTGTGGTTACGATCAATAATCCCATCTTTGCATTTGACCAAACTGATTTTTCAGAAATCAAAACACGAGTCCCGCTCACTGTGAAACGGGAGCCACTAGGGGGCAGAGGATTCTGCTTGGTCTTAGAGCCTTCCTTGAGCGGCTATGTTCACAATTCAAACAATGCTTTGAAAAATAATAATTTATTTGTATGGTCTAGGTGGTCATACGGTGTATGCCTGCAAATACGGGACAAACTGATGCCTTAAATACAGGACGATTCCATATTATACGGCACGGTTGGCAACTCTATATAAAATGCAAAAGAGAATTGATTCCGGGGCCCCCTAGTGTTTGGGGCCCTGGGCTGCAGCCCATGTTGCCCATTAGGATAACGCAGCCCTGTATGCATGTTTTAACATAAACTTGTGTTTATTTGACAGTTTAAGTGCAATAAGACACAAAAGAGAGCTTAGTTTAGTGCTCACATGCCGTGTGACAGCCACTTTCTCTGTGCGTGCTTCGGATGTGTGCGCTCAGAAAATCCTTTTTCAGAAGTTTAAACTAATATGGTTTAAAATGCATAATTTCAGCACGATAGACATGGTAATTAAAACCAAACATACTAGCTGTAAAGGCATCGCTCTATTCTGGAAAAGGGGAAGGGGAGCAGCAGCTCATTTGCATTTGAAGAGACATGCACAATAACAGTGCGTTTCTACTTCCACTCTAAATAGGCATTTTCAAAATTATGTAATAAATGATCTGTGGGGTATTTTGAGCTTCACAGAAACATTCTGGGGACACCGGAGACTTTACATACATATTTTAAAAAGGGACATAATTGTTGTGTTCAACATGTTACAGAGAGTTCTTGAAGTGCGTGCACGTGCATGAGTTGCGTGCGTGAGACAGAGAGTGAATAAAGAAAAGAAGCATCCGTTCAATCCGTTCAGATGGGAAAAGAACAGTATACATGCATGCCATTCTGCTTGAGCTCCGCCCCCAGCTGCTTTCAAAAGGTGATGACCACCATCTTGGCTGGTATTCCTGGAGTTGCCATTTTCTTGGATGACATAGTAGTACATGCAGCAGATATCCAGACACATAATGACAATCTCAATAGGGTGGCTAGTGCTCTCATGGAGCATAACCTTCCACTGAATGCAGAGAAATGCACGTTCACCTCAGCCATTGATTTTGTGGGGTTTCGTCTCATGCCCAGAGGCATCGCCCCTCTCCAGTAAAATATCGAGGCTATTCATCAAATCCCAGAACCCTCCTCCACTTCCCAGGTAGCCTTTTTTTTTGGGGGGCATGACAGCCTACTACCTTTTTTGTCTGCCTCAGTACTCCCAAACCACAGCACCCCTCTGTCAATTACTAAATAAAGATGAGTCATGGAACTGGACTGCAGATTGCACCGAGGCTGTCCAAATGCTAAAATCCCAGTTTACCACACCACCCATTCTAGCTCACTTTGACCCGGACAGTCCGACTATCGTCACCTGTGATGACTCCACACAAGCACTGGGTGCGGTTTTCTCACAGGAGCAGGACAGTGTTGAAAGGCCTGTAACATTTGCTTACAGGGCCCTGACCCACACGGAACAGCGCTACTCTGTCGGTGAATGCGAAGCCCTTGCCTGTGTCTCGGCCACTGAGAGATGGCACCTCTATCTTTACAGGTGGCATTTCACCCTCCGCACAGACCATCAGGTGTTGACCACACTTCTATCAGTTTCTGGCTCAGGTCAAAACCCCTGTGCCTGCACAGATGGGGTGAACGCCTGAGACAGTATGATTACCAGCTGCAATTCACGCCAGGGAGGGACAATGTGGTTGCTGATCTCTTATCTCAGTCCATTACCGCACTTGCACCAGCAGCCTCACCAAGCAGCCACGACGTGGAGCCGGAGTTCATCCAGATGCTCCATGCACCTTTTCATACTGCTGTCTCCTTGGAAGAGCTGCAGAAGGAATCTGAGCATGACTCCATGTTAACAACACTCCACACCTACATAAGCTCAGGGTGGCCAGCACTAGTGCCTGAGGAGCTAGTGCCATTTGCGAGGGTGCGGAATGAACTGTCATGTTGGGATGATGTATGTGTTTCCAGGGGTCTCTGTACAGTAGTGCCAAGCAGCTTGCATGCACGTGTCCTATCAATGGTGCATTTGGGCACTGTAAAATTTAAGCAAAGATACCGGGACCTGTCCTGGTGGCCGGCCATAGGGGCTGGTCAGGGAATGTGAAAGAATGTGAAAGAACTGTCTCCTTAGTGGAAAGAATGGACAACCAACCCCAACCCCTTTGCAGCCAGTCCCATGGCCTTCACATCCACGGGAGCACCTACAGTTAGACATCTGTGGGGAAAATCATGGCCATGGAGTTCCTCCTCATCAGCGCTTTCTGGTTGTCATCTACGATCTCCATTCTAAATGGCCCAAGGTAGTACAGGCAGGGACAGTTACATCAAAGATTATCACGCGGATACTGGACAGTCTGTTTGCTCGTTGGGGCATGCCCCGTGCCATAATTACTGACAATGGGCCCCAGTTCATTTCTGCAGAATTCTCCACCTTCCTCAGCAATAAGGGAATTAAGCATATTCGTGCCGCAATCAACCATCTCCAGTCAAACGGTGGGGTTGGAAGGTTTAATCAGAGCCTAAAGAAAGCAAACCTTGCTGCACTACAGGGCTAGCCAACACAGCACCACACAGGCTTCACCTGCTCTGCCCATGTTCGGCCGGGAGATGGAACTGCCCCTAGACAGGCTCAGAGCACAGGGCTTGTCGGCAACAGTAGTAACTGGCCCCAAGCAGCAGTCAAAGTGGCCGTAACTACAAGCCAGGGGCGAATGAAGGATAACTTCAATAAGAGACACAAGGTCAGGCATACTAACATCTAGGTACTGGACAGGGTGTGAGTCCGCAGACCTCACCGTAGCAGTAAATTGGCATGGTTTTGGTCTGAACCTCACCAAGTGCTCTGTCAGCTAGGACCCGCTACATTTCTGTTAAGTGATGGTTCATGCTGGCATGCTAGTAGATTGCAGAAAGTGCCCATCCCTCTTACACCAACAAGTGGTCAGTGGGCAGCAGAGCCCAACACAGGAGCAGCACAAGGAGTCAGTTACCCAGTCCCACGACCAGAACCAATAAAGCCATGGCACCTCAAGTTTTCCAGCTCAGGGAGACCCTACAACAGCCAGGACCTGACCTGCCACCAGATGGTCCTCGCCCTCCTCAGACATTGCTTGATGTTACCCAACCAGGAAATGCCCCAGCAGGCGACTCTGGGAGGCAGACCAGTTCGGGCAAGTGCACGTCCTGCCTACCTGGAAGATTACATCACAGACTTTCATGCAAAGGGGTTATATGTTTTTCTCTCTTATGAATTGAGTGCCACATTGAAACTTGTTTCATTAAGTTAATCAAGTTCTAGGGAGGTAGGGTGGGTGTTGTGTCCGGCATGTTACAGAGAGTTCTTGAAGTGCGTGCACGTTCATGAGTTACGTGCGTGAGAGAGAGAGTGAATAAAGAAAAGAAGCATCAGTTCAAGCTCCCGTGTAGAACTGAGTTCTTTAGCGTTCAGTCAGTTTAAACACAACAATAATATGTCTCCTTTAAACACAGGGAATCCTAACGTTTAACAAGCTTATAATTTTCCAAATTATAGTAATAATGTTGTATTCTCTGTAATGCCTACGCTACAAAACACTGTATATTCTTAGACAGTTAGTGTTATGGTACCGCCGACACTGCGTATTTTGATACCCAATTTTGACAGATGTTACAAGGTTGCAATACAAAGATTAATATGCCCGATATATGAGAGCTGTTTCTCCTACACTTTATGAACACAAAACAAATAATTTAAGAATGAATTGTACCAATTCAGCAGAAAAAGGAGGATTAATTCTGACAGACTGCATTTGGGAAAAGCATTTGCATTTTACACTCTGTTGAAGTCATCCAGACAAGCCGGTTGCTATGACAACCATGCAGGGATTCTGCTGCTACCATGGCGAGAGAATGGCTTCTCTAATTGGTTTCCACAGCAGCTTGTCTAATGGTTCTACACAGCAGGATATTTACATGTTTTCCACTAGCAAAGACTCATGTGCAAAAAAATAGCTCCTCACTGGACACACGAAGATGTCATATACATCATTTTCAATTTTGAGCAATTCAACAGCTTTATACTCAGAAATGCTCTGAAGTAGATAGAATCTGAAAATGTATCTAATACACAATATATAATCTAAAACTTTAATTGTAAAAGGATTTTATATTTTTAACCTCATGAGTTTCAACTATTTAGTAGAGAGTAAAATATAGGTCTAGTGTAAGACAGAACAGAGAATAATATAATATAATATAATATAATATAAAATAGAACAATACAATTTTTCAATGTTTTTAAAAGAAGTCTCTTCTGCTCACCAAGGCTGCATTTATTGTATCCAAAATACAACAAAACAGCAATATTGTTAAATAATTTTATGGTTTAAAAAAACTGTTTTCCTTTAGAATATATTGTAAAATGTAATTCATTCCTGTTATCAAAGCTAAATGTTCCGCATCATTACTCCAGTCTTCAGTGTCACACGATCCTTCAGAAATCATTCTAATATGCTGATTTGCTGTTCAAGAAACATTTCTGATTATTATCAATGTTGAAAACAGTTGTATACATTTTTTTTCAGGATTCTTTGATGAATAGAACATTCATTTTATGAAATATAAATCCTTTATTACATTTTAAAGTCATTACTATCACTTTTCATCAATGTAATACATCCTTGGTGAATAAAAGTATTAATTAATTTTTTTCTTTACAAAAAATAATATATAATGATAATCTTACTGACCTCACACTTTTGCACAGTAGTGTATAAAAGCATTCTATTTCAGATAAATGTTGTTATTTTGAACGTTCTATTCATCAAAGAACCCTGACAAAATTTGCATAACTGTTTAAACATTGATAATAATCAGAAATGTTTCTTGAGCAGCAAATCAGCATATTAGAATGATTTCTGAAGGATCATGCGACACTGAAGACTGGAGTAATGATGCTAAAATTTAAGCTTTGATCCCAGCAACAAATAATATTTTACTATATATTTGTCACAGTGCACACAGCAGGGAAGGACACAGGAACACGCAGACGAGGATATAACTTCAAATAATAGTCTTTACTGATGACATCAAGGCAGGGCAGGGCAGGGCAGGGCAAGGCACGGCTGACACAGACAGGAACACCGGGGAGTAACGAGTAGACAAGACCAAATCAAACTGAATAGACAGGACTATGGCTGTGTCCAAATTCAGGGTCTGCATCCTCCTTAGGATCCTTCCTACCCGGTTGAAGGAGGAGGGATCCTCCGAAGTCCGCAAAACCCGGAAGTCGGTGTTTGTGAATTTGGACAGCCTACCCTTCTTTCAGTTCCCTCCCTTACCCGTTGCTCATATCCTGTCGCCTAGCAACCGTGACAGCGCCAAGCAAGAAGCGGGAAAATGGACAAACAAAGAGTTATTCTCCTCATTTTAATTCTTTTGGAAGAAATAAAGCAATTAAATAAATTAAATACTTTCTTTGCTCGTTGTCGGAGAGTTTTTTATATCAGACTACAAGACAGTCACATCCAGGTAAGCCATTATAGCCTATTTTTATTTGTTTTTAAGTATTCTACTAATTTCTCCTACAAATTCATTGAGCCGAAGCATAAACTTTAGCTTGTTTTGTCAGAGAAACTCCTCTCCCACTCCGCTACCGCTCGCTTCGTCCGCCATTACGCTCTGCCGCAAAAGAATTATGGGATAGGTAGGATGGGAAAGGATCCACCACACCCATCCTTCCAATTCGGGGAAAAGGAGGACGTATTTGTGGGCCGCATTTGAAGGATCCTACGAATTTGGACAGCCTTCGTCGCGGCGCTGTGACGTAACATCCTTCAAATGAGTACTCCGAAGGATGCAGACCCTGAATTTGGACACAGCCTATAAATACACAGGTAAATCATAGATAACGAGACGAACACGGCTGGACAAGAATGAACTAATGATCACACTAGACGAGGACAGGAAACAAACCAAATATGGACACAAGAGGCGGGGACACATGACACACATGACAGAGGACTGACAATATTCAAACAGAAAACTATTATTTCAAATTGTAAAAATATTTCACAATATTGCTGTTTTTGTTGTATTTTGGATAAAATAAATTTAGCCCTGCTGAGCAGAAAGGACTTCTTTCAAAAACATCAAAAAAATCTTACCATTCTAAAACGTTTGACTGGTAGTGTATATAATAATAACCTAACATTCCCCAACAGTGATTAGGTTACACCAACAAATGTTTTAAGGTATAGCTCTTTACAGAAACTACTGCACATTTTCAGTTTTTGCAGTGTAGACGGAACTAGTCACACTCTGATATATCTGACAAATTTGTCTCTTAGCAACCACCATCTCTCTAGCTAACAGGTTTTTGAATCATGGTGGTTTTATATGTTGATTTAGTACACAGTTAACTCAGTCTTTTTCATCTAATGATTAAAATGTGTTTTCTCATTGTAAATACACAGACACTTTAATACTGTGCTGACTTTAGATGTTAACTATATCAGAGTCTGAGGTGAATAATCTAAATATTTTTTCAGTGACTTACGTCTACCAGAGTAGATTGCTCTTGATTACAATCTCAGATTTTCCATTACTGCAGCCAACACTTTAATTGTTGGTTTCAATATGAACCCACTGGTCATATACGAACAGCAAAGATGTTGTGCAGTACAGCTGTGTACAGAAACATGAGTGATTGCAGCTGTGCTGCACACTTTGTTTAGAGATGGACTTGCCTTTAAAGGCTCTGCCAACCCTCACTCACCCTATGAACTTGTCTCATGTTTAATATAGATTTTAAACTACATGAGGTATACAGGACAGTGGTTTATGTGATTTGTACATTTGATCAAATGAGGAGCATATATGTATGTATGTATATATATATATATATATATATATATATACAATTTTTGAACGGCAGTTTGGGATCAGTAAAGTTTGTAATATTTTTTAAAGAAGTTTGCTATGCTCATCAAGGCTGTATCTATTTGATCAAAAATCTATAAAAAAAAAAAGTAATTTTGTGAAATATTATTGCTGTCACGTTTTCGCTGGAGCAAGGGAGCGCGGAGCGAGGGAACGAGGAGACGTAGGAGATTCTTCAAAATACAATATCTTTTAATGAAAATAACTCCAGGAAACATAGAGCACTGTGGTAAGACAAGCAATACCGGACGATGGAGACAAGGAAACACAAGGCTTAAGAACACTAGGAAATTAAATGAGGAAGAACTGAAACAGGTGAGTAGTAATTAAACACAGAGAGAGAATAATGAACTAATGATGGAGACTAAACGAAGACAGGAACAGGAAAAACCAAATATGGGCATAAACACAGGGAGCACATGGGGGACAAAAACAAAACACACGCCTGACATGACGCCCCCCATCAAAGGGGTGGGAGGGTGTGCGCCTTGGAGATCCCTCAGGACAGGCTTGGACAGGACGGGATGCCTCCAAGACAGTCCCAGATCCGTGCACCAATGGCGGAGCAGGCGACCCGGGAGGCCATGGCGGGTCAGGGGATTCGGAAGGCCATGGCGGGTCAGGATCCTAACCCTCCGTGGGCTAAACTGGGGAACAAGAGCTGTTCTTGGGCTTAACAGGGGATCTGCAGCTCTTGCTTGACTCTGGTCAGGGGCTGGAGCCAGCACTGGACTCTGGTCAGGGGTTGGAACTGATACTGTAGTGAACTCTGGGGCTGGAGCCGACACTGGAGCGAGCTATGTGGCTGGAGCTGATTTAGAGGCAAGGATAAGGGCTGCAAAGAGTCTTTTCCACCTCATCCCCCTCTTTCGGTTGGGGGGTGAACTGGACTGCCGGCGGGCCTGACGTTGCAGCGGCCGGTGGGCTTGACGTTGTCAGCAGCGGCCGGCGGGCCTGAATCAGCGGTGACCAGCGGGAACAGCTGACAGGCTTGACTGTGGGTTGGTTCTGGCTCAGGGCAGGACACTCTCCAGACACCGGAGGATCCCTTCCCTCTAGCATAGTCCTGTGGTGTCTGGGAGGTCCACGGGGCGATGGTAGTTGGCCCCGTGCCAGAACAGCGAGTTTATGGTGGCGTCATCAAACGCCGTCGCCGCGGCGAGCCCGCAGAACTCCCATGCATACTCCACG
This sequence comes from Barbus barbus, assembly GCF_936440315.1. Lineage (NCBI taxonomy): Eukaryota > Metazoa > Chordata > Actinopteri > Cypriniformes > Cyprinidae > Barbus > Barbus barbus. Next base: position 3,738,870 of record NC_136757.1, read on the forward strand.
AATAACAGTTTTCTATATTAATATACTTTAAAATATCATTTATTCCTGTGAAGCAAAGCTGAATTTTCAGCATGATTACTCCAGTCTTCAGTGTAACGTGATCCTTCAGAAATCATTATTATCAGTGTTGGAAACTGTGCTGCTTCATATTTTTGGGACCTGTGATACTTTTTTTTTTAATTCTTTGATGACTAAAAAGTTAAAAAGAACAGTGTTTATTAAAAGGAAATGTTGTGGTACAATCTACACTACTATTCAAATGTTTGAGGTCAGTAAATTTGTTGTTTCGTTTAATTTTCTTTTTTTTTTTCTAAAGAAATTATACTTTTCAGAAAGGATGTGCTAAATGGATAAAATATTACAGCAAAAAGTTACTTATATTGTTAGAAAAGATTTCTATTTTGAATAAATGCTGTTCTTTTTAGCTTTCATTCATTAAAGAATCAAATAAAAAAATACCACCGGTTCAAAAATTTTTTTAAAAATTAAGCAGCACAACAGTTTCAACGCTGATAATAAATCAGCATATTAGAATGATTTCTGAAGGCTCATGTGACAATGAAGACTGGGGTACTGCCACATGAAAATTCAGCACTGCATCACAGAAATAAACTATATTATAAAGTATATTAAAATAGGAAACCAATTTTAAAATATTTTTCTTCTTTGACATGCTTTAAAGAAGTTCACTTATTTTCATGTGTCGACTAACGTACTAAAGCATACAGAATATAAAGCCCTTGATTGTCGTTAAATTGCATGTAAATACAATATTGTATATATGCATGAATAAAATGTTTTAAATTGCAGTTGCAAATAACATAATTAGGTGTCTGAAAACATATCAAGTCTAATGTACATCCTCATTTAGAAAGCTAGGTAAGCGAGTTTAATAGAAAGAGTGCTAGAATGACAGAAAATGCATTCATTCTAATGTGATTTTGCATCTGTATAATGTGTGTGTGTATAGATGGCAGCCCTGCCGATGCAATCATCACGGCCCCTGCATTCAGAGGCAGGAGACCCCTGAGGAGTGTGAGCGAGACCAGGCTGACAAGATTGGCCTTGACTGTCTGTGTGTGTGTGTGTGTGTGTGTGTGTGTGTAACCCAAGAGTCATGTGATGGCCAAGCCTGAGTTCACACATGTATATAAACCACCACAAATGCATCCTTTAAATGTGTGTCAGACCAGGAAACAAAGGTTTATCCAAAAGGTTTTTTTTTTTTTGTTTCTTTCCAGAACCTTGCTTCTTTGCTGTATGTTGATGCTACATAAAGCTGAAGACTATGTGTCATATATGTATGGGGGGGAAGGGGGGAATATGTATATTCTTGAAAAAGAGACGAGGATATTACCCTGACAGCTAACTAATACTGTCCACATCTGCTATGGAAATAGTTACTGTTCCTATTATGCACTTATTATTAACCAGTTTAATGGAGCCAGCCAATAATAGCCCAAAGTGTGTATGAATGAGGGCATCTTTAATGCAGTGATTTCCAGGCCATGGTTCATTTGCATTCTTGGATGCATGCTTGCATATATTTCTCAACAAGCAATGCACTTGCATATGTTTTTGTTTGTATATAGGTACGGCCTTTTTTGGCACAGCAAAGGTTTTGCTCCGTGTTCTGTTTAAACTGGAGGAAGACACTGCGTTTGCTTTCCTATGCAGGTATCTCTCTCCAACTGCTGCCTGTGTTGGTGACGCATGACGTTAAGTTAACATGACAGTAGCACATAAAGTCTGCCCCCATTCCGCGTGGTTCCCCGCGGCTCAGCACAAGCCTTTAAAGGGGCAGCTCTGAGACAGCCTGAGACCTCTCGACAGAGCCACCTTAAAACAGGACACCCTGGTCGCGTCGACTGATGCTTACAAAGAATGAATTACGGTAAAAAGGTATTGCTTGTCCAGGAATAAAAAAAAAAAAACCTTTAATGTAACAGTTGTTTAAGAGTGACTCTAACAGTATCATATATAGGCCTTAATGCAATATAATGCATTCATAATGCTTATTATGCACCAAATAATCAGTTCTTCCACAGATACCAAAGTTATACTTTTTGCTAGTACTTTTTGCTAGTATAATGCAGTAAGACACACATTCTATATTATAATACATTATAAAGGTGTAACCTTTAATAGGTTAGTAATACAATGTATTAAAACTGTCGTTACAATAATTTATTAAAAGATACACTTTATTACAATATGAAAATGTCTAATAAATGAAGGTGTTCTGCACATTCAGTGAAGTGTTACTATTATATCCAACTTCGCCTGGATACATACAATATACTTAGATTAAATGGAGTGTACTATATTGCAAATCTCAACTACTCGATTGTTATTTCATCAAAAAATGCAAACAATTATCGCCCAGTTATATATATATATATATACACAGTATAGTACATTCTACTTTACCTGCATATATAAGAAAATATATACTATATAGCAAATCTTGAATGTATGATTGGTTATATCCTTGCACAAATGTAAACTGTATTGTTGCACAGCTTTCCATATAAAGATTGATATTTATTATATCCAAATTTATTTAATCATATACAGAGCAATAAATTAGGTAACACTTTACAATAAGTTTCTATTTGTTAACATTAGTTAACTACAGTAGTTAACAAACTAACAATGAAAAATACTTCTAAAGCATTTATTAATATCAGTTAATGTTGATTCCAACATTTACTAAAGCATTATTAAAATATAAAGTTGTAACCATTAATGTTATTTTATGGACCTTAACTACACAGACTAAAAATTAACAGCTGTATTTTTATTAACTGACATTAATAAAGATTAATAAATACTGAAACACATATATTAATCTTAGTTAGTGCATTAAATATAGTTAACAAATATAACCTTATTGTAAAGTGTTACCAATATTATATAGCATATCTCACCTGCTTGATTGCATGTATTGTCACAAAATATAAAACCTTACTATTCTCCAGTTCAATATACTAAATACAAGTTGTGAAGATATTGAGAAATTATAAACATTAATATCATGAATTTATGTAAAGCTTTGAAAACAGAACAAAAAAAAGATACATTACTTAAATCAATTTAATAACTGTTGCAATACCTTTTAATATAAGTTTAAATAAAAATATGCATTAAAGTATTAAAAATCTGATACTATTTAAAATAATAAAATACCATCATGGTAATGAGAATTTGCTGAGAAATTTGCTTAATTATTCATTAAAATAATACAAAGAAATTAAAATAATAAATAAACAAACAAACAAACTTAACGGCTTATGTGAGCATGACCCAAGAATCCTTCAGACTTTGTATTTTGAATAAAACTCTTTAAATCATAAGCAATGATCTCGATCATGTCCGTGTTTATTATATGTAAGAAAAATGACATCAGTTTTTTTTTTTTTTTTGTATTTGTAATGATATTCATTTATTAATTTGTATTAAGGTGATGATAAATCAATTCAAATAATAAAAGTATTGTCAAAGAATTGGGAATTAATTTTTTTTTTTTTCATATAATTAACTTTCACTGAAATGTTTTAATGTTATATTAGTTTTTTCTTTTGATTTTGGAGTTAAATATGACTCACACATGTTCATTTACTGGAATTTGATTCATTGTAAGCATTTAAATGTGGCCACTCCGAAGCAGAGCGAGTCCAGAGGTGTATTTCTTTGAAATAACTTCCGCAGTCACTTCCTTCACTACTACTGACTGGGTACTTCGCCCACGCCGAGCTGGATCACTTTTTGCCACATGACAACCCTGTTGCTGTGGTAACTACATGTGCCTCGGGGATAGTGCTTTTGTTTTAGCCGCACTCTTTCTTCTTCTCTTGTATTGCTTTTTTATCTTTGCTACACAATACCGTAAATTATCAAATCTTAAGGAGATCATGTCTGCTTTTTTATGATAAAACACCATACGAGTCTAAAGTTAGAATCACATTATATTCAGATTAGTTTTATTGAGCAATAGCTCCATCTTGAGATGAGATCAGAGACAGAGGGATAATGCAGCATCAACTTTTGAAATAATAGTAGGCTATTGATAAACTGCCTAACTCATATAAATATGGCAAAGCGCCCAATGTTTTCAGTCAAGTCACCTTTATTTATCTAGTGCTTTATACAATGCAAATTGCTCCAAAGCAGCTTTTCCGTATTAAACATGGAAATTATGCAGTAGGGTGTTTGGCCAATTTTGAAATTAAAATATAAATTCTTACTTCTGAAGTCAATGTGAAACAGTAATTGAAGCTAATTTTACTTTGATAATGTGATAGGCCACAGGATGTTACCATTCACCCATTTGGCAGCGTCCCAAACCACAATGAACTTGGACACAGACTCCTAAAAAATAAACGCCGACCTTTAACCCAGAAAAATGAATGTACACGATGACATCCATCCACACCTGTTTTAATCAGCTTCAATGGAATCTCAATTATTCATGCAGGCTGATGTCTGATGCAATCTTTTGATGAAGTCAGTTCATGTACAATTCATGAAGAAGTCATTGTAGAGTTATCATCATAAACAAAATTCCTTGCATTTCTTCCGTGTTTTTTAGGTTTCACATTTAGAGAGTCACGTTATTGTTTAGTTGAATCTTTTGTGATTTATGTTACACAGTGATTGTGGATTAGCCTACATATTTATTAATATGTATAATAGTAAAAAAACAAGAACAGTATTTTCATAAGGCCCTGCAACAGTGTTTACACGTTTCTTAATGATTGAATGAGTAGAGGTGAAGATGCATCATGTCAGGTTTTATGTAAATCATATTAACTGCCATTGGTCCTCACACGTCTCACGGCTTGCCCATTTTGATTATGCAAAAACTGTGAATGAGGCATGACAGCTGTGGCTGAGGTGAATATTTTTAATGAATAATAACTTTGTGTTGTTACTAAATCACTAACATGACTTCTAAAAACTTGAAATACAATGCATTTATCATATGGACTACTCTAATGATACTTTTATTGTTTGAGGCTCTTAATCCTTCCTTCACTGTAGGCTTTCCTTGTATGGGAAACTGCAGCATGAACATGAAAAACAAAGCATTTTTGGAGAAACCATTCCATTAAACAATCCTTTATGACCGTTAACTGACCTGTGACTATGTTCTCTGAGAGAACATTGACCTGAACCTCCACCGAGTGTTTGGAGGTGTAGGTAATCTCAGCACTGACGTGGGCTACTTCACCGATGAACATTGGGTGCAGGAAGTCTGTGCGCTCCACACGGGCCAGAGCAGTTACACAGCGGTCCTATTTGCCAAAATAAATTGTTATTTAATTGCACTTTATGCATTACTAGCATACCAGGATACTACAGCTCAGTAGCTGCATATCCATTTGTACTGTGTGTACATTGTGCTACATTTATGATTTTGCCGAGCCCTCTACTGGCTACACTGGACAATGGACATTTTTTAAGAAGAAGGCATGAATCAGGGTCAAAGACAAAATATATATACAATATTCTAAAGGTTTAAGTATTTTTTTATACTACTGACATAAATACTGTACAATTTAAATAATATATAATTTTTTTTCACATTACAGTAATGAGAAAGATATTGTTTTGAATAAATGTAATGAGAATATGTGGTATAAAAAAAGCAAATGAAAATGGTCTTAAAAATGTGCGTTTATTTCCTTCAGATTTATCAGTAAAATATAAGAGTTCAGTTTTTGACAGGTTAGGTGAGTTTCATCTATCACTTATCAAATCAATCAGTCTGTTCAGTTACATCTTTATCATGTTCATCTGTTCCAGAAAAACACAACACACTTCATATCTAAAACAATTATGGTGATTCCAGTGTTAAAAGCCGTGGTTTCCGGGCCGTAAGACTAAAACTCACCCCGTTTTGAGTATTGCAGTGGCGTGTGCCAATGATGCATCCCGCTTCCTCAATCATCTTTAGGATAGTCCCACCATGAACATTGCCAGCAATGTTAGCATCATCAGGACGCATGATCCTGAAATATTAAAGAAAAAAAAACTTTGCATATAATCTCCAGGTTTTATAGGGATGCATGATATAGTGTATTTATAACCACATGCAGTATTGGCCAAATAGACCAACATGTTGTATATTTTAAATCCCCAAGTATACGTTTTTATCTCTCTCACCTATGTTGAATGACTAATAAATGAAGTGCTCACAAATTGTATTAATCTGACAACATCTAAGCTACATAGATCCCACTTTATATCAGGTGGCCTTAACTACTATGTACTCACATTTAAATATTTACAATGCACTTATGTACAAACATGTTTTTACATTGTCCTTTTATTTAAAAAACAAATACCTGCATGCTTACATCTGTAATTAATTTCTGTAATATCCCTTACACCTTAACCCACCCTTAAACCTACCCACAACACCAAACCTGTCCCCATAACCTAACCTTACCCGTATCCCACCTCAGTAGCAGGGGTTTGGGGTTTGTTTGGGGTTACACTTTAATTAAAGGTGTCCTTGTTACAATGTAATTACACATTTAACTACTGAGTAATATTAATTAACTACATGTACTTACTACATACTACATGATTAGGGTTAGGATTAGGGTTTGGCTTAAGGTTATGTATACTTGCATGTAATTATGCTAATTTATTGTTAATATAATAGTAAGTACACATTGTGTAACAAAGACACCTTAAAATAGTCAAGTCACCATTATTTATATAGCGCTTTTTACAATGTAGATTGTGTCAAAGCGACTTTACAGTATTAAACAGGGAAATAGTGTGTAAAATAAACACTATAAATAATAAAATTAGTGTAAAATAAAATGTTACCATGTTTTGCCATACAATATGGACACAATAAATACATTGTACCTATTTTTTTGATGTAAGTACATATAGTTGTTAAGGCCATCTAATATAAAGTGGGACCAAACTACACTATCTTGTTAATTTAATAAAAATAGGTCACACTGACACAAGATCCATATAATGTCAGTTGACTATAAGAATTACTATAGCCAGTAATAATATTTATATTAGTTCAAGTCCTTAAATTCGATTGGCTGAGTGGCGTTTCCAGAGTGCTGATGCTTAATCTAGCCAGTACTGGAATTTCTTGTTGTTTGTATCACTCAGCTTTTCTGTCTAATGGTATCATAAATGAAAACGACAACAAATAGACATGATGACTCAAGATTAGTTATCACAAAAACAGACATGATAACATACACAACCAGTTTGGTGAGAAATTTCAAAACAGCCAAGTCATAAACTTCTCCTAAAACCACCATCAAACAACAAACTACTAATTCACTGAATTATTTTCTTGAACATTCAAATTGTTGTTAGTTAATTCCTTGAGTTGTGTGTTTGTAACATTGAACATACAACACAATGTTATAAACACACAACTCTAAAAGTTTGGAACAATATGAGGATGTGTATCTATGAATGAAAAGTATGAAATTAAGAGTCTGTCTAAAAGAGTACAATGAGATGTGTTAGTTAGACAACTCTACCTGCTGAGCTCAAAATGAGACACCATGACTCCTTAAAAGTTAGACGACAGAGACTTGAGAAGTTCCCAACACAACAGTGAGTGTATCTGCGACAGTGACAGTCTTTCATTCATTTCCTCCATCACTGCACACCCATCACTTATGACATCATCCCCTTCACCACTACAGACTCCGCCCACTTCCATTAAAATTTTGCAGGCCTTCAGTAGACTCACAGAGCTAGCAATGACAGTATTAACAGTTTTGCCCTGAATATGTAAGGCTCTGGACACACAGAATGCTCACTAAAATTAACAAAACTAATGTAACCCAAATGTGTTCAACTTTTATAAAATGTGACCCTGGACCACAAAACCAGTCATAAGTAGCACAGGTATATTTGTAGCAATAGCCAAAAACACATTGTATGGGTACAGATTTTTCTTTTATGCCAAAAATCATTAGGACATTAAGTAAAGATAATGTTCCATGATTATTATATAAGATATTGTGTAAATTTCCTACTGTAAATATATCAAAACTTGATATAGTATGCATTGCTAAGAACTTCATTTAGACAACTTTAAAGGCGATTTTCTCAATATTTAGACTATTAGACTAAACTATTTCAAATAGTTGTGTCTCGTCCAAATAGTCATATCCTAACAAACCATACATCAATGGACAGCTTATTTATTCAGCTTTCAGATTATGTATAAACCTTCTTTTCAAAAATTTGACCCTTATGACTGATTTTGTGGTCCAGGGTCACAAATAGTTACAATTCTGTAACAAACTGTCTTGAAAATAAAGTCACAATTCAACGGGGGAAAACACAATCTGGCTTCATTTTTTTTTTTAGGTAAAATAACATTAAGTTTTGATTCTGGGTTAGATGTCTCCCAATATATTCTTGACATGTAACAGGACATTCACTCCACAACAGAATAGACATGGCGCACAAAAGACCCACTTTGATTTAAAGATCACTTACAATCAGTCAAGTGATGAACAGCTGAGCCCAAAATGTTTTGCTTATATTTATTTGAAAACCAACATCATAATGTCAGTGTTACAGAAGTAGGACTCAGACGGAGAGAGAGAGATGAACTGACAGGTATTTATTGACAATAAGGTGAGCAACAAGGAGTGAGACAGGCGAGTGATGATCCTGGAGGTCTTTGGTTAACTTGAGCATCTTCTTTTGACAGGAAACTTGGAACACGAACTGGACACACACCTCACCAAGATAGCAGACTGGGACAGAACACAGGAGCAGACTGACTCGGGAGGAGACACTGCAGGTAAGTAGACAAGGAGGCAAGTAGTAGACTACTTAGAGCTGTGATAGCTATGGCAGTCCTCTTCGCATGAATGAGACCGGACACTGAGGCTACGTCCACACGAAGCCAGATTTCTCCCTATCCGATCTTTTTTTTTGCCTCAAATTCCGTAAACACGGAGTCGTCTCAGGAAATATCTGCGTACACACGGAATCACTGAAACCGACAGAAAACGATGTAGTACACATGCCAGACCAATATGTGGCGCTGTAATTCTGCCACAGAGATACACAAAAAAACAGAGAAGAAGACTTGGACCATGTGCGTAAACCATGCGCGCTGAATACAAACTAACACACAAAGCAGAAGATTTTGCTTTAATAAAGTTAATGAGCTCAGTGGGTTCTGCAGCACGAACACAGGCACGTAGTCTGACATTGTTGTTGTTGTTGTCGCTATTATGTGACGTAGCGGTGTCTGATTAGGGGCAAGACGTGGGCTGATGACGTCATCATTTCAGAAAATATACGGATTCGCCGTCCACACGAAAACGTCGTTTTCAAATTTATCCACCCTGGGACCCGGTTTCAAAAATGATCGGTTTCACTCTTCGAAAACGCCGGATTCGTGTGGACGAAACGCCTATACGGTAAAAAATGTATGCGTATACAGCGAAACGCAGCTTCGTGTGGACGGGGCCTCAGTGCTGTGAGGTGTGTGTCTTTATGGCATGGCTAATGAGGGGTACAATGATGTGCAGGTGCGTGTGATCAGTACTCTGGTGAGGGAGTGCGCTGTGATTGGCTGGTGACAGAGCCTGGCAGATCTGTGACACTACCCCCCTCTCCACGGCCCGCTCCCGAGTGCCGAGGACCCCGACGTCGTGGTGGTCTACCTCTCCCTCTGGGTGCTGGACGTTCCGGATGGCTGGCATGGAACTCTTCAAGTAGGATAGGATCAAGAACATCATCTCTGGGAACCCAAGATCTCTCTTCTGGGCCGTAGCCCTCCCAGTCTACAAGGTACTCCAGCCTACCACCATGGTGCCGGGAGTCCAATATCTCCTTGACTTGGTAGATGGCACCTTCTTCCAGGATCAATGGGAGAGGGGAGTTCCTCCGTCGGGCCAGGCTCTGTGGGGGGAGAAACAGGAGAGTGGTAAGGTTTAAGCAGTGAAACATGGAATGTGGGGTGAATCCTGTACTGAAGGGGAAGCTGAAGCTGGTAAGTGACCGGGTTGACTTGCTTGACTATGGTGAAGGGGCCAACAAATCTGGGACTTAATTTCTTGCAGGGTAGGCGCATCCTGACGTCCCTGGTTGACAGCCAGACCTTCTGTCCAGGTTGGTATTGGGGAGCTTCAGATCGAAGGTTGGCTGTCATTTTGCGCCTATGCACTGCTCGCTGAAGATGGTGGTGAGCAGCGTCCCAGGCCCTCTCGCTCTCTCAGAATCAGTAGTCTACTGATGGTAGATCCAATGGTTTCCAGTTCCAAGAGTCCTGGTGGCCATGGCAGAAGGTTAGAAGGAATCGTGCTACTTCCTGGATCTTTCTTTCGGTCTGCCCGTTCGTCTGAGGGTGGTGTCCGGAGGACAGACTGATGGTCACACCAAGGAGCTTGAAGAAGGCTTTCCATACCCTTGATATGAATTGTGGTCCACAGTCAGAGATGATATCCTCAGGGATACCAAAGTATCAGAAGACGTGGTTGAACATCAACTCTGCAGTCTCCATAGCTGTGGATAAGCCTTTGAGAGGAAGACGACGACATGACTTAGAAAATCGATCAACGACCACCAGGATGCATGCGTTACCTTCGGAGGCAGGTAGGTCCGTAACGAAGTCAACTCCTAGGTGTGACCAGGGCCGATTGGGAACGGGCAGAGGAAGTAGCTTGCCTGCTGGTAAGTGGCGTGGACTCTTGGACATGGCACAGTCTACACAGCCTTGGACGAACCTTCTAACATCTCCGGCCATATTGGGTATATTGTTGTTGGCCCCTGGGTGGCCAGTGCCCAGAGATGAATGAACAGACTGAATGAGGGGTGTGCGTTGAGCCCTGGGAACATATTGCAAGCCGGGTGGACAGCCCAGCGGAGTGGCTGTGGAAGCATTGGAGGGGGTGAACGGACTTGAATTCCACTGAATGGGACTTACAATGAGCTTCTCGGGATGATGGATTCAGGTTCTTCACTAGTTTCTTCCTTGGAGTCATAGAGGCGAGACAAGGCGTCGGCCTTGACATTCTTGGGACCTGGACGGCAAGTAATCGTGAAGTTAAAACATGTGAAAAAGAGGGCCCATCGGGCTTGACGAGGGTTCAGTCTCTTGGCCTCTCTCAGATATTGTAGGTTCTTGTGATCGCTGAGAACTGTGAAGGGATGTTGTGCACCCTCCAACCAATGCCTCCACTCTTCTAGGGCCAATTTGTGGAGATACTCCCGGAGCACCTCATGTATAAAATCTTGAAATACAGAGGGGGTGTTGGGCAAGACTATAGGGCATGACCAGATATTCATAGTGGCCAGTAGGGGTCACAAAAGCAGTCTTCCACTCGTCCCCCTCACGTATTCTGATGAGGTTATAGGCACTGCGGAGATCCAACTTGGTGAACACGGTGGCTCCGCGAAGATGTTCTAATGCCGCTGGGACGAGAGGAAGGGTTGTTCAGGGCTCGATAATCAATACAAGGTCGTAATCCTCTGTCTTTCTTGGCAACAAAAGAAGCTCGAAGAAGCAGGGGATGTGTAGGGACGGATATAACCTTGCTTGAGTGCCTCCTCAATATACTCCTCCATGGCCTTCTGCTCGGGTATGGAGAGTGGGTAAATTTTTCCACGGGGCACTGGCTCACCTGGTAAGAGGTCTATTGCACAGTCCCATGGCCGGTGTGGAGGCAACTGGGAGGCTTTCTGGGGGCAGAACACGTCACTGAAATGGAAGTAACAGGCAGGTATGTCAACTGATAACTTCTCTGGAGGGCTTTCTATGGTCGTGGAGTTCAAGGCGATGGGTTCAACTGAAGGAGAGACAGGTTTAGGTGCATTGGGAAAACAATTGGTGAAACATTGGTTACCCCATTTCAGTACCTCACCAGTATGCCATGAAATATTGGGCTCATGTTGAGCAAACCAAGGCCGTCCGAGGATCACATCGGCAGTGGAACCCTCCAGAACCAGTAAATGGATGTTCTCTTCATGCAGCAATCCAATTTTCAGATGTACAGGTCCAGCACTGTGGTTAACACATTTACGACTGAGTGGGGTGCCGGTTACCGATTGAATTTGGTAACTGGTCTTTGTGGCTGTGGTTGAGAGGTTGAGCTGACGACACAGGCTTCCCGAGATGAAGTTCCCGGCTGACCCGGAATCGAGGAGGGCGTAGACTGGAAGAGAGTATTCGGAGACAGTAAGCAGAACTTCTATCGCCAGTGGTTTTAGGTTGTGTATAACCGGGTGAATGGTACTCACCAAGAGACGGGGGGGGGGGGGGGTCGCACGGGGCATACTGCTCGAAGATGCCCCTTCTCTCCACAATACAGACACAAACCAAGAGCAAATATCTTCTGTGTTGTTCATGATTAGACAGTCGTGAATGGTCTACTGGCATGGGTTCATTGACTGGTTCTGGAGGATGCTGGCCTGTTGGGTGGTGGAGGAGTGAATTGCAACCTGAAATGGGAGTTAGTTCTTCAAGACAAGATATCATTTGTGTAGCGCATCGAATGGAATGTTGGATGAGACCTTCCAATCCAGGGGAATCATCGTAGGCAGCAAGCTGTAAGCGGAGTCTGGGCTCCAACCCTTGATGGTAGGCAGTTAAAAGGGCTCGTTCATTCCATCCGCTGGCTGCTGCAAGTGTGCGGAACTGAAGAGCATAATCATTAATGGACATGGTATCTTGACGTAAATGATATAATTTGTCACTTACTGAAGTGTCGTACACAGGTTTGCCAAAGACTTCTCGGAAGTATCTTGTGCCCAGATGGTTTCTGCCCATTGTAACGCCTTTCCCTTCATAAGAGAAATGATAAAACCGATCTTCGTTTTTTCATTGGGGTACAATTGAGGTTGCATTTCAAGCGCTAGGGAACATTGCAACAAAAATCCATTGCACTCCTTCTGACAGGAAACCTGGAACACTAACTGGACACACACCTCACCAAGATAGCAGACTGGGACAGAACACAGGAGCAGACTGACTGGGGATCGCTGAAGAACACACTCAGGAGAAGACACTGCAGGTAAGCAGACAAGGAGGTAAGTAGTTAGTGTTAACTAAGTTAACATCATTGGGAAGTCGTGGCCTAATGGTTAGAGAGTCGGACTCGTAATCCAAAGGTTGTGGGTTCGAGTCTCGGGCGAGCAGGGGGAGTGAATGTCATACAATGAATGTCTCCACCCTCAATACCACGACTGAGGTGCCCTTGAGCAAGGCACCGAACCCCCAACTGCTCCCTGGGTGCCGCAGCATAAATGGCTGCCCACTGCTCCGGGTGTGTGTTCACTGCGGTGTGTGTGCACGTTGGATGGGTTAAATGCAGAGCACGAATTCCGAGTATGGGTCACCATACTTGGCAGTATGTCACTTCACTTATATTCAACACATTGCATCAAAAAAGTGTTTTGTGTTTTATTTAGTTAACTAAAATAGCTAAAAAGGGATACAGTATATAAAATATTAGAAGTAATTTGATACAAGGTGTTTAACCACTTATACTTTAAAGTTCATCTTTCAAAAAATAAATAAATAAATAAACCTGCAACAACAACAATCCTACCTTGAAATATGAGGATAATGACGAATACATCTGATCTCTCTCAGAATAAAAATGCCAGTCTCAATAAAATAATGTAGCATATTGTCCTGTATGCAATGGTAATGAAGTGACCCAATTTGTTAAGCACCAACTAAAAGGATCTCGCCCCGTAAGCGATTCACCCTGGCTGTCAAGTAACCAAGTAAATTTGGTTACCTCTGAGTAAATTTGGTATCTGCGCAACTATAGCATGTGAATATAATGTGTGTGTGGTTACATTGATTGGCTCTATTTGATGCGGAGTATAATGAGGGAAAATGCAATACTGAACCATATAAAACATTCAAATAAATGCCACAAACAATGATGAGGTTAAAAGATGTATGCCTATAATAATATTTGTTTATTGTTGAAAATGTTTTTTCTTACGAACACAAAAAAAAGCTCTCAATGTCTTGGTCAGAGAGGAAAAGGCAGTAAAGCATGTGTTAATGCACCAATATATTGAAATGTTCATATCTGTGTACAACTAATGTTCTCATATGGCTGAATTTAAGCTTATTACATAAAAGCTTTTAATGAAGCATGTTCTTGCCATTGAGGCAAAGCAAGAAATATTTACTCTCGCTAGTGATGGGTCAAAACTTGTCTAGAGGGAGCTATTAGGCTACATTTATAATCCAAGAATGCTAATGCCCTCTTAAAAATACTCTCGAGTCGAAAAGCTTTCTTTCAACCCATAAGCATATGGAAAAGGCGTTGTGGTAGATTTAGTGATTTCACAGAGCTGTTTACAAGAATGCAACCAGACAACTTTTTGAGTCGGATGTGAATGTTAAAAAATGCAAAGTTCCAAAACAATCGTACAGCTGTATTATGTAAAACGTACTTATTAAGTAACTATTAAAGTCTCTCATTGTTATTGTTATTGTCCATACCTATGCTATGCTGAAGCACAAAGTTAGTGTCACGTGATACCTGTTTATTTTCTCAGCGCTGATCAGGGTGGACCAATCACAGTCGCTCGGTTTAGCAGCGGCTCAAATGTTGTAGAGATTACCATAGCGGAATTTCATTTGTAAATCAGGTACCAGCCACCGGAATAAACTCAATCAAACGATTGTTTAGCATCAGAAAGTTTCCAGCAAATAAAAAATGGCCGAAGGACAGACCTCGATGTAGTATTCCGCGTTCTGGCCGCCCAGTTCCACAGATGGTGGAGGAGCTGGTTCTGTCTCAGCGCCATTATTAGCTAGTGACATGTAAATTAGATCTGCAGATTTACGCAAACACACCGACAACAACAAACACACACAAAGGTCTCACGAAAGGTGCACGTGGTTAACGCGATGGCGTAATTTGCGCGTATGCATGCAAGCACCAGAGGGCAGTAGCCGGAGCATCGAAAAACAAGAGCATTCTGCGCGAGCCAGCCTGTTTTAACGTTTAATCCTGAAATAAAGCGATTAACAAATAAGCGCAAAAATTGATGCTAAGAAAACATCATGCACGACATTTCATTTTTTCTTTACTTTTTATTCACCCCGTTATCACGGGATCCGCTTCTCTAAACTGTCATCGAATCTAACATACGCTATTTAAGCCTTGAATATATATAATTCTGCCCTGACGACCTTTATAACCTTGCGTTCCTGTCAATGCTCTGCTTCTGCATCACTGTTGAGGTCATCACATACGACACACATGTGACCGGGTGTGAAAACACGCACCAGCATCCCAACCTAATTTTAAGTCATTTTAAATTAACAAAAGTAACATCTCCGTGCATTTGTGAAACGCATTAGTGATGTCCGGAAAGGATCTTATTCTATTTGTAGAGCAGGCTTCGGGTTATAGGGCCGCTTCATATCGGACGTAAACCGAGATCCATTCATTGACACATTAAAAAGGTTAGCGCTTCATTAGAGAGTCTTACCTGCATATCTGGATGGATGGTGTCTCTTGCGCATTAGAAATAGACATCGTGCATCTGTCGAGGCTGGATCCGCCTATCGTAATGAAATGGACCGAGTCAGGCGGAGCTGCAGGTTTGGAGGGTAAATCGATTGGCTAGACTACTTCCAGTACTCTGGTAAAAGACGTGGTGAAAATCACACACCGATTCTGCTGTTGAGCATTGAAGAAAAGCTACGGGCGTGAGAAGTAGGTTACAGCCATAAACTGACCCTTCACTGTTTTTCCATAAAACAAATAAACGTTTTATTTAAAAACAAAACATTGTTAGGTTTACCAACATGTTAATCAATCGCTGAAATTGGATACAAATTACACACTCGTCCAATTCACGCTGTGACTAAATCACCGAAAGGTGGAAGCAGAGACCAGGTTTTCCTGCACCTTTAACACGAATAAAGAGGACGCTGCTTCCCCTGTATTCAATGTATAGACCTAGGCTACTAAAACATGGTTACTATAGTTATACCATTGCAACCACAAATTACCCAGGGTTTTGCTACACTAACCATATTTTAACCATGACATTTGTAATTAAATTGTGCTTATGCAAATGGTAATCAATACGCCAAAAAACATGGTTATCACACTTTTACTTCAATAAAACCATGGTTGATTTTTGTAAGGGTGTATTCACTCACATGCCCTGTGATTATATAATTATATTAATATATTAATTATAGATTATAGAAATCCATGTCATTGTTATATTTGATAGTAAGTCCGCGTTTCTCCATTGTGTATGTGCGCACTGACGCTGTTATTTTCATTTGTTCAGAGAGAATAATGCAAGGAAACCAACTGGGTAGCCTACAACTTTTATTATAAAAAGTAGCATAACACATAAGTGCAACATCATAAATGTATAAACAGGGAAATAAATAGCGCATCTCCTAAAATAGAGATTTCAGTGAACAACAACACAGAGTGCTTACATTTAACCATCTGCACCAACCCAGAATACTAAAGTATGAAGTGCAAATATCTTACAATTAACAACCCTTTGGGTTTTACTTCAAGAGCCACCGACGATTTAACCCGCAGAAGGGCATAAATCGTACTCGGTTACTAACGTAACCTCGGTTCCCTTAGATACGGGAACGAGTACTGCGCCGCTAGACGCTATGGGGAAAAACTCCTTTTTCTCCGAGGACTGAAGACTTTTTCAATCACGCAGTGTGACTGCACGACCATTGGTTCGCGCAGTAATAAAAAACGAACCAATGGCTCGTCAGGTACTGCACGAGCCTATGGCGGCAAAGCCCGCCAGAGCCCGCCAGAAGGGGCGGGGTCATCTGGCTATATAAGCGGGCGCTTCGCCATAGGAAAACAGGCCAATTCGACTGTAGCGACGACCTGAGTCGTGCAGCTGCATGGCATGGCATAGTACGCAGTACTCGTTCCCGTATCTAAGGGAACCGAGGTTACGTTAGTAACCGAGTACGTTCCCTGTCGATACTACACTCGTACTGCGTCGCTAGACGCTATGGGGAACAAATACAATCCCGCCATGCCATGAAGAGAAACGACAACCGTAAAACTGGTCTTTGAGCAGTAAGGCTCAGAGGGACCAATTATGAGCAGGAAGCATCCTGCAGGAGGCGTGAGGACCGAACTCTTCAGAGGTCAGTCCAGCCTAGAAATCGTTTCAACGGTCATAAGTACAGCCTCAGCACCAGGAATGGGGCCAAGAGCGTTCTTGGAGAATCAGGCAATGCCTGAGGGGACCGCTTTAAGACAGGTGTGTGCCATCTAAGCAGAGAGAACCCTAGCCTGTAAGGCCGGGACATCCAAGCTATAGAACCTGGCAAATGTGGACGGCGAGGCCCAGCCGGCCGCCGCACAAATGTCTGCCATAGACACACCACTAGACCACGCCCAAGAAGAGGCCACGCCTCTTGTGGAATGAGCTCTCACTCCAATGGGGCTCTGGAGGCCCAGGGAGGAGTATGCTAGTGCGATAGCGTCAACTAACCATCGAGATATTCTGTGCTTTGTGACCGGAGACCCCTTGGTGCGGCCGCCAAAGCAGACAAAGAGTTGTTCCGTCTGCCTAAATGGCGTGGAACGCTCGATGTACATTCTCAATGCCCTGACTGGGCAGAGAAGGTTGAGCTCTTGGTCCTCCTCAGAAGAGGGGAGCGCAGAGAGCGTAATAACCTGGGCTCTAAACGGAGTGTAGAGCGCCTTAGGAACATAGCCGTGTTTTGGTTTTAGGACGACCTTAGAGTCGTTAGGCCCAAACTCAAGACAGGCAGGGTTTACAGAGAGAGCCTGCAAGTCACCTACTCGCTTTACCGATGCTAGCGCTAGTAGCAGAGCAGTTTTGAGCGACAGTGTTTTTAAGCTTGCAGCTTGTAGTGGCTCAAAAGGAGGGCCCTTAAGGGCTCTCAGGACCGTGGGCAGGTCCCATGCAGGGACTGTGAGGGGTCGGGGCGGATTGAGCCTCCGAGATCCCTTCAGAAAACGGACAACCAGGTTGTTCCGGCCCACCGACTGTCCGGCTATAGGAGCGTGAGATGCTGTTATAGCTGCCACATAGACTTTGAGCGTGGAAGGGGCGCGGCCCTTATCCAGCAGCTCCTGTAGATATGACAATATCACTGATATGTCACATGTTGTCGGGTCTTTACCGCGGGCTTGACACCAGGCGGAGAAAACCGACCATTTAGAGGCGTAGAGGCGTCTCGTGGACAGGGCTCTAGCCTGTTCAATGGTGTTCAGGACATTCTCGGGGAGATCTACTGAGTCCCATCGAGTGCCCATAGATGCAGGTCCCACAGCTTGGGCTGGGGGTGCCAGATCGTTCTGTTCGCCTGGGAGAGGAGGTCTCGCCTCAGGGGAATAGGCCACGGCGCTGCTATTAGCAGCTGCGATAACTCCGGGATCCAAAGCTGGTTCTTCCAGAGTGGGGCCACTAGAAGCACTTTGTGCTTGCATTCCCTGATCCGCCTGATTACCTGAGGAATCAGAGCGATCGGGGGAAAAGCGTAAAGAAGGAGGTTGGGCCATTCGTGGGCCAACGCGTCCTTGCTCTTCGAAAAGTAAATCTGGCAGTGAGAGTTGTCTTTGGAGGCGAAGAGGTCGACGTCTGCCCTGCCAAAGATTCGCCAGATTTCTTGAACCGTCTGTGGGTGGAGCATCCACTCTTCTGAGGGGACATTGTTCCGAGAGAGCATGTCTGCTCCTTGGTTCAAAATGCCGGGCACATGAGCTGCTCTCAGTGAACGCAGGTTGAGATGAGCCCATAGTAAGAGGCGCTCTGCCATCTCGAAAAGGCGTTTCGAGGTGAGCCCACCCTGGCGATTTATGTACGACACCACCGTCATGCTGTCCGAGCGGACAAGCACGTGGTGACCTTTCAGGACTGGCAGGAAGAACTGAAGAGCTCGACATACTGCTTCCATTTCGAGGCAGTTGATGTGCATTTGTCCTTCTGCGTTCGTCCAGGAGCCGAAGGTCGGCTTGCCGTTGCACAGAGCTCCCCAACCTGTGTTGGAAGCATCTGTTGTAACAACCTTCCTTCTGTAAACCAAACCCATTGTCACGCTTTGTTCGAACCATTGTAGGTTCCTCCAGGGGACCAGGGCTGACACGCAGGCCCGGTTCACCCTGACACGAATGCGTCCATGACGCCACGCATGAGGCGGAATTAGAGGTTTCAGCCAGTACTGAAGGGGTCTCATTTTGAGAAGGCCCAACCGAAGAACTGGCGATGCGGAGGCCATGAGGCCCAGCATTCTTTGAAACGATTTGAGTGGGTAGGAGGCTCCAATCTTGAAGGAAGCCGCGAGCTGCCGTATGGCCAGAACGCGATCTGGCGCAACTTTCGCCGTCATGCAGGCGGAGTCGAAAACTGTCCCCAGGAACGATGTTCGTTGGCTGGGGGACAGGGAGCTCTTGGCTAAATTGATCCTGAGTCCCAAGTTCTCCAAGTGCCCGAGGAGGAGGGACCTGTGTGCTACCAGCTCTGCCTCTGACTGTGCCAGAATGAACCAGTCGTCGAGTTAATTCAGGACACGGATTCCCATCTGTCTCAGAGGGGAGAGAGCCGTGTCTATGCACTTCGTAAAAGTGCGGGGAGCTAGAGCCAGCCCGAAGGGCAGGACCGTGTATTGATAAGCCACACCCTCGAAGGCGAATCTCAAGAATCGTCTGTGATGGGGGGCTATCTGGATGTGAAAATAAGCGTCTTTCAGATCCAGCGAAAAGAACCAGTCCTCTGGGCGAATTTGCTAGAGGATCTGCTTCACTGTAGTCATTCTGAATGGCCGTCTCATGAGGGCGCGGTTCAGACGTCTGAGATCGAGGATGGGCCGGAGGCCGCCATCCTTCTTGGGGACGAGGAAATAACGGCTGTAGAAGCCTGACTCGCTCTGAGCTGGGGGAACTATTTCTATAGCTCCTTTTGCCAGCATTTTCTGCACCTCGGCTCGCAGAACGTGAGCGTTGCTGCTTCGCACTAAGGTGGGGACCCTGCCGCTGTACTGCGGGGGTCTTCGAGCGAATTGAAGTGTATAACCTCTTTCTATAATCCCCAGAACCCACTGTGACACTCCGGGGATGGCCCGCCAGGCCTTGGCCCGTGTGGAAAGGGGTTGGATTAGCTCGGGTGGTGAGTCGCCTTGCGGGAACCCGACGCACCTGGTATTTGGAAGAGGAAATTTGCTCTCTTTTTGAAAATGTTTGTTTTTTATTTTTCTCGCTATAACAGCGGCTGTATGTGAAGGCACTTCTGGAAAGGGCCTGTGATTCACAACAGGATTTGAAACAAACCGGTTTGCCTTGGCACCCAGAACTGAACGGGGTGCTTGAAGGCATAACAGAGGGCGTTTTGGGGTTGGTCCAGCGTCTGCGGGACATTGACCCTTCCTCTTTCTTCCTATCAGATCAGGACGACGCCGGAGGCGCAGGGTCCAGGGTCAGCCTGGGCCGGGGTCCTTGACGCTTTGGATAGGGGTAGCGTTTGGCCGAGCGGGAGTGCTGCCGAGGCTCAGGCTTCTTTGTAGGCTGAGCGGGCGACGGCGCAGGTTTAGCTGGCTGTTGCGCTGGAGCAGGCTTGGGGCGACTGGT
Organism: Barbus barbus; assembly: GCF_936440315.1. NCBI lineage: Eukaryota > Metazoa > Chordata > Actinopteri > Cypriniformes > Cyprinidae > Barbus > Barbus barbus. The sequence continues at coordinate 3,759,470 of NC_136757.1, forward strand.
GGCCGTTGCAGAGCTGGACCGTTTAGGCAGGAAGTGTCGCATAGCCTGGGACGACTTCTGAGCCGTGGTGAATCGCTCTGCAAAGCCCTCGACGGCAGGTCCAAAGAGCCCAGTAGGGGAGACCGGTGCGTCGAGGAAGGGGACCTTGTCAGCCTCCTTAATCTCCGTGAGGTTTAGCCATAAGTGGCGTTCCAACACCACTAAGTTGGCCATTGACCTCCCAATGGACTGTGCTGTAGCCTTTGTAGCTCTTAAAGCCAGGTCGGTGGCACTGCGCAGTTCTTTAAAAACTGCGGGATCAGGCCCGAACTCGTCCATGGATCGGAGGAGTTTGGCTTGAAAGACCTGGAGCACAGCCATGGAGTGAAGCGCTGAGGCGGCCTGCCCGGCGGAGGAGTATGCTCGTCCAGCGAGGGCGGAAGTCGTCCTGCACGGCTTGGAGGGATGAGCAGCCTTTGCTTTCCATCCGATGGCGGAGGGCGGGCAAAGGTGCGCAGCCACAGTTTCGTCAAGAGGGGGCAACCTCTCGTAGCCCTTCTCTTCGGCGCCATCCACTGAGGAGAGAGCAGAAGAAGAGTTAGAGCGGAGTCGGGCCGAATACGGAGAACGCCACGACTTCGTGAGTTTGTCATGGACCTCCGGAAAAAACGGAGAAGTTCGCTGACGAGGGGCCGTGCGGCGCCCCGGCAGGAACCATTCGTCCAGATGACTACGAGTGGGCTCCTCCGGCGTAGACCACTCCAAACCCAGCTCATCAACGGCCTTAGAGATGATGCGGAAGAGCTCGGCATCCATCCCTTGCTTTGCTTCGCTGGGCTCGGCAGACGAGGAGGGGGCGGGGTCGATGGTAGAGCCCGAGATATCCTCTGCGTCTGACACTATTAGAGATATGCTGTCATCTAATAGCTCCTCCTCAAAAGCACCGAACGAGATCCCGTCACTCGCGCCAACCGAGGGACGTTGATACGCGTGCTCAAAGAGGACGGGAGAATCCACTCTGCATAGCGGGGGCGAGGCACGCGGGTCTGAGCCGGCGTGAGCTCGCTCGCCGCTGAGCGCTTAAGCCCTTTACCCCCGCCGTTTTTTCCCACCAGGTCCCTGGGAGGAAGAAAACGGGAGAGCGCGAGGGGCGGAGTCGCTCTCTGAAAAGAAAGCGATCCGAGCGCGCAGAGTCACGAGACTCATGTTCATGCAGTATGAACATTTCATCTCGCTCAGAGCGGCCTCTGCGTGGGATTTACCCAAGCAGGAAACACACTCTGAGTGGCCGTCGGCATCGTGCAGCGAAAGCTTGCACGAGACGCACTGACGGCGCGGCATTTGCAACAACGCCGCTTGCTCTTATAGAAGAAATTTGCTCTTCTTGAAGGCTCGCCGGATGGCAGCAGGGGACGAGCTGACGTCCGCTCTGATCGCTGAAGCGGCTCGGCAAAGCGGGCTGGATCAGCGGGGAGCGGGGAAAAAAGGCAGCCTTCCAATCCGCAGCGATGCGTGTCAACGGCGAGCGTCTGGAGTCCTGGATCAGCGAAGAGGTCGTCGCTGAAGGAGAATTGATCTGTTTTCCTATGGCGAAGCGCCCGCTTATATAGCCAGATGACCCCGCCCCTTCTGGCGGGCTCTGGCGGGCTTTGCCGCCATAGGCTCGTGCAGTACCTGACGAGCCATTGGTTCGTTTTTTATTACAGCGCGAACCAATGGTCGTGCAGTCACACTGCGTGATTGAAAAAGTCTTCAGTCCTCGGAGAAAAAGGAGTTTTTCCCCATAGCGTCTAGCGACGCAGTACGAGTGTAGTATCGACAGGGAACTAACCGCGTTATGCAGGTTACCCGCAGGATCTTAATGAAAACAACACGATTTGAACTGGTCTGTTCCATTACTATACGCTGGACTGTAAAAACCAAGTATACAATACTCACATGTGATTTGATGACAAGTATTCATCAAATTTAAAAACTTGCAAGAACAGTTTGCAAATATATACAATTCTAAAAGGCTTGCATTCAAAGATCATAACAGCAGTCAATTGTACGGTAGATCTACCAAGGCCTCCAGACTTTGGCGTCGGTGATCAGTGGCACAGGCTGAGGTCTACTGGGAATCGCAGCGTTGCTTTTTTCCGGGGTTACGATTTTTGAGCTGCTAGATTTCAAATTCAGGAGTTTTTGTTGGATTTGTGTCATCATTTTGGAGATCTGTGCACAGCAGTTCTGGCAAGGCTGGGGTCTTGGGCATCATTGAATGCTGGATGAACTCGTTGATGCGATGGCGTGTTTCTGCTTCGAGTCCGGTTTGTGGTAGGCGCGCTGTGTACCCCTTTTTAAAGCTATCGGCGCTATCTGTAAACAGAAATATATATTCAACTTAGTTTGCTTAGACACTAGTTTACATCAGATGACCATAATATGAGATATAATGGAAAAGATATCCGAAGAATACTGACTTTTAGACGGACTGGATTGAATATCGGTCAGGAATCTGACGGTCATCTCCAAAATATCAGTTTTCTCCAGTTTAGAGTAGCGGCAATTCTGAAATGAAAAACAGGCAACGGTAAAAACAACCGTGAAACACATGAGCACTTCATACAGACTATCTAAAACAGCGTGTTTATTCTATGAAAATAATTTACATCTTTGCCAGTGAGAGGGAGAATGAGCTCTTTTAATCGGTCGAGGCTCTCGTTGATGCGCGCTCGCTGGTTTCTTTTCCAGTAAGGGTTTTAAAGTTTTTCTCAGTTCACTTGCTTCTTTTCTCATGGCCACGGTGCGGGGCGCATAAGTCAGAGCACATACAGCAGTGGCGTTAGGAGTCATGTTGAGCTTGCTGTGGGTAGAGGTCTTCTATGTAAAGCTGAGGTTCCGCGCAGGGTTTATATTCCTGTCCATGGAAACGCTCCCACGCCTCAGACAACTCCTCTGCTCAAATAACTTCAGACTGAAGAACAAAAGGAGCGTGTATAAATTATACTCCTCTCTAAATCAATTTTTATAAACCAACATATCCGATATATTTTATTTTGTGCTTATTCCTCCCTGATGGTTCGAGAAATTTCGACAGTCTGTTTATTTCACGAGTTCACACTTACATATATTTAGCACGTGTTAGGTAATGCGTATTTGGCGAGTATGGTAATACATAGTTGGCGTGCTGTCCTGGGGAAGGGCTCTGAGCTCGGGAATGGCCCGAACCCAGAGTATCCCCCAAAAAGCAATGGGTATAGGACAGCCGCCAGACTGAGACCCCCCCCCTAAAATACGCACTAGAGATCTGGTGGGAGCTAGTTACGAGGAGTGGCCAGTATTGCAGGGCCGGGGGAGCCTACGAGCTCTGAGGGAGCGTATTGGCATGCATGGTTAGGCCCCACCGGTCGCTGGTGTGAACTGCGTGGTTTAGGGGCGACCGGTCGGGGAGGGCTTGAACCGAAGCTCAACGGTGTGCTCATCACGTTGGGACGGGTGAGCCCTGCCTGCCGATGGAGGAGCAGTGTGGTTAAGGCCCTGACCAGGAGGACCCGAGTTGCCTGCAGTGGGATAGTTCACGGAGTCGGCGTACGGGTTCTACTGGCCGTCAGCCCCTGCTAATCAGAGGACAGAGGGCGGTTGTCTGGCCGAGGGGGCCCATGAAGCCTCCGGCTTGAGCTCAATACTCCAACGTCAGACAAGTGGGTCCCAACGGCTTGGCAGATCAAAAAAGAGTTTGGGACGCCCAGAGAGGCGACATCCGACGGGAGATCAAGACTCACGACATCGAATGGATGAGCCTTACTTGCGGGCGGCAAGCATAGGAGCCCACCGGGAGACCAGCGTCAACGACTGACACAAGATCAAGACTACAATATCAGACAGATAGCCTCGCCGACGAGTAGGGAGAAGAGAAAACCCGGAACTGGGAGGGCTCTCGCAGCATCCGATGGGAGATTGAGACTCACAGAGCATCGAACGCGTAAACCTCGCCAGGCGGGGGGAAAAGGTGTGAGGCTAGAAGAGACAGTTGGACAGTGTTCGGCGGGTGAACGAGACCCGTAGCAACTGAAGGCTAGGCCTCGTCGCCCATCGGACGGAAAATTAGGTGGGTGGCCAAGACCGATGCCGACGCTCTACGGGAGGCCAATACTCACTGAGTCTAACGGGTCGGTCTCGCTGACCGTAGGATGAAGCGGTAAGTTGTCTGGCTGTGAGGCTCTCGCCGGCGTCTGACGGGAGATCAAGACTCACTGTGTCAAACAGGTAAAGACGGAAAGTTAAAGTTTGGTCAGGAGCCATCATCCAACTGGTGGGCGTGCTCACCCGTTTGATGGGCCAGCGGCGCTGACGTAGGAGGAAAAGGTGAGGTTGTCCGGCCGGGAGGCTCTCGTGACATCTGACGGGAGATCAATACTTGCGAGTCGGATGGTTAAGCTTCGCCGGTGGTGGACTGAAAGCTAATTGCTTGACCGACTGGGTATGTGGCTTTCGACGAGGGTTTGATATTGTGGCGTGAGCAGACGGAAAATGTAAGTCTGTCTGGCTGGGAGGCCCTCACCGACGCCCGACGGGAGCACAATACTCACTATGTCGGACGGGTAAGCCTTGCCGAGCGTGGGACTTGAAAAGGTAAGGTTGTCTGGCCGGGATAGCTCTCACCGGCGTCCGTCAGGAGATCAGGCTCACTGAGTCAGACAAGTGAAGACAGAAAGGTAGAGTTTGTGTGGTTGGGAGACTTCACAGACATCTGTCTGGAGACTGGCACTTGCAGCATGGATGGGTAAGTCTCGCCGGCCGTAGGATGGAAAAGGTGAGTTGTCTGGCTAGGGGGCTGTTGCCGACGTCTGACGGGAGCTCAATGCTCGCTGTGTCAGATGGCTAGGCCTTGCTAAGCGCTAGACTTGAAAAGGCAAGGTTGTCTGGCTGGGAGGCTCTCGCCTGCGTCCGTTGGGAGATCAAGACTCACTGTGACGGACAGGTAAAGATGGAAAAGATCAAGTTGTGTGGTCGGGAGGCTCTTGCCTAGCATCCGACTGGAGATGAAACTCGCAGTCTGGATGGGTAAGTCTCGCCGGCCGTGATATGGAAAAGGTGAGTTGTCTGGCTGGGGAGGCTCTCGCCGACGCCCGACGGGAGCACAATACTCACTGTGTCGGACGGGTAAGCATCGCCAAGTGTGAGACTTGAAAAGGTAAGGTTGTCTGGCCGGGAGGTTCTCGTCGACGTCCGTCGGGAGATCAGGACTCACTGTGATGGACAGGTAAAGACAGAAAGGTAAAGTTGGGTGGCCGGGAGGCACTTGCCGTCATCTGACTGGAGATGGAAGCTCGCAGCCTGGATGGGTAAGACTCTCCGGCCGCAGGGTGGAAAATGTAAGTTGTCTGGCTGGGAGGCTCTGGCTGGTGTTTGACAAGATGTGAAGATTCACGGTGTCAGAAGGCTGAGCCTCGCCAAGCGTGAGACTTGAAAAGGTAAGTTAAAAAAGGCTGGAAGGCTCGCACCAATTTATTTTTTTTTCCTATGAAATGGTTTCGCTATAGAGAACTCTTAGGTCTGAGATGGTGGGGTTGGTGTCCGGATCGAATTTAGAGGAGATGGTGAGCTCTGAGCATCTCAGAAACCCGAAAAAGGGCTAAAATGAAAACGGCGTCCGACGGGAGATCAATACTCATGCATCGGACAGATAAGCTTTGCTGGTAGTCGGACAGAAAAAGGCAAGGTTAGCTCAGCCGGGAGGCTCTCGCCGGCATCCGACAGGAGATCAATACTCGCTGTGTCGGACGGGTAAGCCTCGCTGGTAGACGGCCTGGAAGGCCAAGATTTGCATTGTAGCGTTTGACGCGAGTTCAATATCGAGGCATCGGACGGATAAGCTTTGCTGGTATTCAGACGGAAAGGCAAGATTTGCTCGACCGGGAGGCTCTCGCCGGCATCCGACGGGAGATCAATACTCGCTGTATTGGACGGGTAAGCCTCACCGAATGGATAGGTATGGCTTGGAAGCTGAGGTGATGTCGACTTTTGCCAGCCAGGTGCTAAAACCCATGATTTATCATGGATTGCATGATCAATGTCCTACTATTGGGAGAGAATTCGTTGAGGGGAATCGAGGTGTTTATGCTGAAACGCATAGTTATGCGGAGCTGTGTTCGATTAGGTTAGGTGTTTTTTACCCCAGAATTTCCTTTTAGCCACTCCAATGGGCTAATGCTGAGACAGCGGTCAATGAAGAATTGATCATGAACCCTCGTTTAATTTACGCCGCTTATAGGGGAAAGCTGAACAGATTATTTCAGTGAAACGGCTGAACGTAATGGAGAATTTAAAAAAATGGCAACTATTGATTTCCATATTCAATAAGTTCAAGTTCAAGTTTATTTGTATAGCGCTTTTTATGATACAAATCATCGCAAAGCAGCTCTACAGGAAATTAAGTTTCCACAATATATTTATATATTGCTGAACCTTAATATATTTAACTTATGGCAAAATTGGGTAATTCTGTATATAGTCTGTATATTGGCATCCTCTGAGGTCCTCTGAGGGGTTGGCATTATCTTTTCTCAGGTGTTCAGTCATCTCAGATTATTTAAAGGTTGGATCCAGACTGAAGCTTCTGTCATTCCAAGTTACCTAGAAACAGAGAAACAAATAGAGACATAATTAGCGTAGCTAACTGCTCCCCGGGTGCCGTAGCATTGGCTGCCCACTGCTCCGAGTGTATGTTCACTACGTGTACACTTGGATGGGTTAAATGCAGAGCACAAATTCCGAGTATGGAATACCATACTTGGCCACACACCACTTCCCTTTTTTTTAAAGAGATCAGAGACCATTCCTTCATCCAGGATCTCTCCAGATCCTTCATATTCACATCTCCATGTTGGTGCTTCTTCTCTTCAGTTCACCTCACTCATTTTCTACAAGGTTCAGGTCAGAGGACTGGGAAAGCATGGCAGAAGCTTGGTTTTGTGCTCAGTGACACATTTTTGTGTTGATTTTAATTTTAATGTGGAAGATGGAAGATCCAACTCATTTCTAGGAAAGACAGCCAGGGTTATATATATATTTTTTATCTGTTTGTATTTAATAGAACCCATGATGCCATGCATCTGAACAAGATGTTCAGGACCTCCAGCAGAAAAACAGGCCCACAGCATTAAAGATCCAGCAGTATTTAACCGTGACCATGGAGTACTTTTTATCCCTGTTTACACCAAACCCATCTGTGATCTTTGGAGAGTCTTTAGCCACTCAAACTCTCCTCCTCACGTGTATTAGGATGATACAGACACATGTCCTTTTCCAGGAAGATTTTTCAACATCTTTATTTGATTGGAACTTATTAATTGTTGCCCTGATGGTGGGAATGGGGGTTTTCAGTGATTTAGCTATATTTCTTATAGCCAGTTCTTTCCATTTTGTGAAGCTCAACAATCTTGTTCTGCACATCAGAACTATATTTTTTGGTTTTGATTATTAAGGGAATTTGGCTTTTGTGTTCCTCATATTTATTATTCTGTGGAACAGGAAGTCATGGCTGGACAATTTCATGCTCTTAGTCACCCTGGCGTGCTAAAAATGTAAATATGAATGGGAAAATACTTAAGAGATATTTTACTCATAAGAATTTCAAGGGGTGCCAATAACTGTGGCCAACATGCATTGGAGAAAAACAATTATTTCATAATGTGAGTTTCCCCCCACTCTCAATTTTTTTAATGATAGGTTATGTTGTGAAATTTTTGAATGAAATTTTTCATATTTACCAAGGGTGCCAATATTAGTGGAGGGCACTGCACATTATTACAGTATACATTTAAAAGGACTTTATATTAGCCTATATATTCAGTAATGTTATTTACTAATTCAAATGCTTTTATCAACATAAATGGCGATAGGGAATGTTTTTTTTAATAAGCCTGCCATTACTTGCTTAACCTGTGGTCAAAACTAATTTAGTGTTTTTCTGGTACAACCAGATTTTATTTCTATATTCAGCAAGTTCACTCTTGAATGATTCACGTCACTTTCCACCTGTATTCTCTGTCTGCTTCAACTTTTTTATTTTATTTTGTGTATAAGCTACACATGTAACAGCAGGTTTGACATTATCAATGCCTTATACCAATTTAGAAAATTATAATATTTAAACCTATTATTTGGTAACACTAGATTAGAGGACACTATTCTGTATTAACTAGTTGTTTATAAGCATGCATATATGGGTAATTACAGTTAAACCCCATAGAGAGACCAATATGCTCAATGAAGACCACAGGAATCAAATTTTCAATCAGTTGACAGAGCGATTACTGGAGACAGAGTTCTCCACACTTCCAAAGGCCGTAGAAAATGAGTAAGAGGAGCCAGCCTCAAACTAACTTATAGAATACAGAAACACTAATACTTATATGGAATCATCTGACATAATTTCTACAGGTCTTGACAGTACAGATAATTCTAACAACATCCAACATGTTGTTATTTTCTTCAAGACAGTAAGACAGAAGTTTTGTGCATAAGCAACTGTCGTAAGGTTGGTAGGTGAGTCTTATGGGGGCACTTCTCATCTGGGCAGCTCTTGACTGTTCCTTTGGCATGGCCATTTGCCTGTCATTCTCCTAAACAACACCTGCAAATATGCCATTAGATAAAACATAGGCAATATATTTTCTCTGTTCACATGGATTACTGACACAAACTTAGTAGTTTAACATAATAGCAAATAATGGTGTTATAATGTCAGGTAGTCTCAGTCACAGTCACAGCCTCCACCGTCATCACGATCATCAGCCACCACTTACACCAGATCATACTCAACTGACTTCTGATTACCTGCACCTGCTATTCTCCAATCAAGTCACCTTTAAGAGCACACAGCACTCAGTCAATGATCATCCAGTCTACCGTTCACTACCCTGAATTTAATGAGACTCCTTACCTGTTGTTTACGTACCTCCAGTATTCTCCAACATCTCCGCGATCCCGATTCTCCACAGCACCCGTTCATCCCCTGGATTCCTGCAACAAACTAACCAACGATTATCAAAACCTAAGGACCCCAGAACTTTCTATATCCACTCATACTCACCTGCCCTCAGTCCTCTCCATATCTTCATTGTCAATAAATCCTTCTGTTTACCTGCATTCCTCGTGTCTCTGGCTTGTTTGTGACATATAAAATAAAAATATAAAATAATTATAACTGTTAAGCATACACGAGAGTAAGTGGATACATAGTGTGTTAGTGACCTTCATGGCCTGGCAGAGTCAGCCTTTATATGTCTCATACAGCTATCATGAGAGCAGAATAAATAAATAAGAACAAAGTTCAAACTGAACAGTATAACTTTTTTTTCTATAAAATGCATCATTAGATGATATAATAATTAAGATGAATTATTTCAAAACAAATGCATAGTTATTCTCCAGAAGCCCTAACATGGTTCATACCCTCAGTCACCTCTCAGCATGAAAAAATCCTTTTCCATTTCTCCCCTCATTTTCATATTTCATAGGTCAATCTAAGTATTTTTTCACTTTTCTGGTTTTGAAATGTGCACTGTGTTTTTGTAGGTTACCTTGTTAAAATAAAAAAGCATCTGTAAAAGGCCATGAATGTAATGATGTAAGTATAGCTATACTGCCCAATAATTACTGGTTGTTTGCACTTCATGGAATGTGTTGTCACTCTGTTCCTCCAATTACTTAAAAAAAACAATTCATATTGATTGTTCCTAATTGTTAGATACAAGAAGGAAAAGCATGATTAGTACGCTTACACAGTTAAAGATATTCTTATAAATCCAAGACTTGTCTATATATTGCATATATAGTATAAATTTGATATCAATTTTGAATATAATTATATTGTAGAATTGTATTTATGTCATTTAAAGCTTTAACTAGTTGCTTATTAGCATGCCTATTACCATATTATATTGGCTGTTTATTAGTACTTATAATGTATTTATTCTGCATGACCATATTCTACATCCCTAATCCTACCCAATACCTAAACTTAACAGCTACCTTACTGACTATTAATAAGCAGCACATTAGGTGTTTATTGAGGCAAAAGTCATAGTTAATGGTTTGTTAATAGAGAGAATTGGACCTTAAAATAAAATGTGACCACTTTTATCATACCACAATTTGAATCTGAAGATAAATTCATCCATATTTCAACAGTGAGTTCTGCATCTTTAGCCTGACAGTATAAAGCTTTTGCTTGGATTTAACTTCTTTGTCCACGTTTCTGCCCAAAGATGATCAGGAGTCATAACGGAGACATTTATGTTACAGCCTGAGCATGAAATGGTGGGCATACTCAGTCTTTGTCATCTTACTGATGCTGTGCATACCAAACAATTTCCAATATGAATCATTTTGAATATGTGTTTCTCATAACAGTGAGATTTTGAAATAAATAGAGCACCAGTTCTTCAGAATTCATGAAAATAGTCAAAATGAAATCAAAAGGAGTCCAATCTATGAAAAGGCGTATCTATTCCCTCATGATGCATGCCAGATGGCTTGTTTTTGTTTTTTGAAAGGGCTGACCATATGTTGAAGGTTTGTTTCAGTTTTTTCAGGAACAATTTCAGTTTGCCGAGAGACAGAATATTCATTTTCAAAAGTGTTTTCCCCTGTTAATACATAGTGTCATGACATTTAGTATTTCTTTATTTAGTTCATCATATCATGCAGTTACTTCTTCGTGTATAAAGGGATGATGAATCATCTGTCTGAATGATTAATTACTGCTTTGATTCTTCTTACAGAGTCTTAACCCTGTTAACTCTTAACAGTTAACTGTTACGTATTAGTTTGAATCATTTTTGATGAAAGATTCTCAGTAAGTACCCTCTGCCAGTCTGGTATATACTTGTTGTACTTGTCCATGTTCTGTATAAAGAAATGGAAACTGTGTGAACCAGTGGTTTCATTGTCATACTATTATGTAGTATGTTGCAGGGGTGCTGGTGTTATGCTATATTATTTGGGTGTTCTGGGTGGTTGTTAGGTGAAGCCAAAGAGAGGCCACTTCTCTATTATTTTCTGGTCTCAATTTTATTGTCCAGCAGATAAAAATAACGTTATGTTCATAGAAGGCAACATGATCTGTGCTCGCTGGCTTTCTTTCATTTACAAAGCCGCCACATTTCCTTAAATTCCTTACATGTAATCTCCATCTCAGGCTTTACATTTGAACTAAAACTTACTATGACAAGTAAATAATATGCAAAGTTAATTATAAACAATTTCCCTGAAGATTTCTGTTGCGTGTTTGGTCACCATGGTCTCCACATGTCCACAGCTGCCTGTGGCACAGGCTGAGGTTGACTGGGAGTGGACGTGGTACTGATGGAGTGGTTCTCCGTTGCAGAGCTGCTGTTCCTCAAGCTCACAAGTCCATGGCGCATTTGTGAAATCATTCTGGAGTTCTGAACACGGTAGTTCTGGCAGGAGGACGTCGCAGACACCCTCTTTGTAGCTGTCTGTTTGACCTTTGGAGAAAGAGAGATTTTTTTTTTATAAATTTGGACCAGTTAAAATAAATACAGTTGAAAAGTAGACTCTGAAAATGGTGAAAACCAAAGTAAATTAAATCACTCACCTTTAGCAGATGAAGAAGGCAGATCTCTGAGGAACCGCACAGTCATTTCGAGTATGTCAGCTTTCTCCAACTTTGAATACCATGAAGCCTACAAATTGATACTGATTCGCAGGCCTTTTGTTCAGACTAACATAGGCTACGTTTGAATGTAAGTAATATATGACCATGCAAGTACCAAAGTTACTTACGTCTTTGCCGACCAGAGGGAGTATAAGTGTTTTTAAATGATTGAGGGTCTCGTTAATGTGATCGGGGTGGTGTCTCTAGGTGGTGGTGTATTATTTATTAGATGTCCAACTATTGGGCAGTTTTCCTTGTGAAATAAAATATCCTGAAGCACAAATTGTAATAAAACAAAGACATGTTAAAGTAACCAACAACTTTAAATGCCTTGTAGCAAATAATACTTTATTTAGCAATAAACATTAAACCAAAATGCAAAATAGAAAATTAACTTGCATTTTGTAAATTATTGTACTTTAATTTACACATTTTATTGTGTATATATGTATACCTATATGTATATGTAGGCCTATATATAAAAAAAAAAAAAAACACGCGGAGGTCTATGAGACAATAAAAATAATCATCAGTCACATGCGCATACCAGTGGTTTTGGATGATGCTGACATCAATCAACAGATGGTAACTTTTGGGACAGTCAGATCAGATCTTCTCCCTTTGGCGTCCCCCTCTGCGTCCAACCGAAGACACAACAGAATAGAAGCCCTCCCTCCAAGCCAAAGGGCCCTATAAAAGGCCCCTCTTACACACCCTAACCACAAAACTCTCTGCTCCTCTCTCAAGAGCACATCTAGAGACACCACCCCGATCAAAATCTGATATACTGTTTATTTCACTTGAAAAATATGCAAACGTGACAGACATATATAATAAAGCCCAAATAAAGTAATCTTCCCAAGCCAAAACCAACGCTACTGGCAAACAGCTGTTGACATGCAATATTGCATAGACTTACTAGCCTATACTGCTGCGTAATTCGTGTTGTTTGGAACTTAAAACCAAATGTGTGCATGTGGAACGGATGGGCGTACATGCGGGATTGTGCAAAGCTGCACGTCTCTCTCTCAGCATCACGCTGATACTGCAGACCGAGTATTTGTCTGTGCAAGCGTAGTCATTTCAATTCATTGAGTTTAATAGTCCAAATATAATAGTAAAATTACTAAAATCATTGGCGAGTCATTACATAAAAAATTACTAAAATCATTGGTGAGTCAACTACATAAGTTAACATGAACTAATAAAGAACAATACTTCTACAGCATTTATTATTCTTAGTTAATGTTAATTTCAGTATTTACTAATGAATTATTAATAACACGTTGTGTTTGTTAACAGTACTGTCAACTAACATGAACAATGAACGACTATTTCCATTAACATTAACAAAGGTTAATAAATAGTGTAATAAATGTATTGTTCATGGTTCATTTATGTTAGTTAATACATTAACTATAATGTTAACAAATGACACCTTATGAAAGTGAAAGTGAAAGTGAAGTGAAAGTGAAGTGACATTTAGCCAAGTATGGTGACCCATACTCGGAATTCGTGCTCTGCATTTAACCCATCCAACGTGCACACACACAGCAGTGAACACACACACACACACCCGGAGCAGTGGGCAGCCATTTATGCTGCGGCGCCCGGGGAGCAGTTGGGGGTTCGGTGCCTTGCTCAAGAGCACCTCAGTCGTGGTATTGAGGGTGGAGAGAGCGCTGGACATTCACTCCCCCCACCTACAATTCCTGCCGGCCAGAGACTCGAACCCGCAACCTTCGGATTTCAAGTCCGACTCTCTAACCATTAGGCCACGACTTCCCCAAATGTAAAGTGTTACCCAAATCTTAATGCTTATATCACAGTTCTTTATATTTCTGATTAGGTATATTCTGTCAAACCTGAATATACTTCTATTTCAAACACTTTACTTACACGACCTTCATTGTAAAAATCCTGTAGAATGTCCTGCTACAATCAAAGTCAAAACAACAATGCAAATGTAACTATTTCAAAAGTATTCGCAACCATCAAAACCCAGACAAAAGCTGAAAGGTGAGCATTGCGCGTCTATCATGAGTCTGGCTTAGGCCCCAGTAAACAGGGGGAACTCCACGGGCTCTGACTGGGCACGGCAATATCATGACGTATCATGTACTCCACCTCCTCCTTCATTATTGAGCGTTTATTTGGGTTCACTCTGTAGGCATGCTGTTTAACCCACATCAATATCATGGGTCAGCACTGAAGTTCTGCCTGGTACATCAGCAAACAGTGAAGGGTACTTGGTTATTAGCTGCAGAAGTTCTTTACGTTGGCAGACTGTAAGATAGGGAAGAGTATTAGGCAAGTTTTGCAGAATCACTGAATTTTGAATTTTGACAAGATCACCAGGGCTGAACTTATGGTTAACACTCTTCTTGTCGAAGATGACTTCATTTTTACTTGGGTAGCACTTAAATGCCTTTTTGCAATGTCCCAGGCACGATGCAGATGTTCTTTAAAAGAACTGACATATTCTGACACTGACACAGGCGAACGATTCTCAGAAAGCAGCTGTTCACTCAGCATTTTCATCGGGCCGCGAACCGTGTGGCCAAACACAAGGTCAGCAGGACTAAACCCAGTTAATTGCTGCACAGACTCACGAGTGGCAAACAGAAGGAAAGGAAGCCCCTCATCCCACTCTCTCCCAGTTTCAAGACAGTATGCACGAATCATGTCTTTTAAGGTCTGATGATACCGCTTCAGGGCCCCCTGCGACTCAGGATGATATGCACTTGACATGCGGTGCGACACTCCCATTTCAACTAACATTTGCGTGAATTTCTTTGAGGTAAAGTTTGATCCTTGATCTGTTTGGATCTCTTTGGGTAACCCAAACGTAGTACAAAACTTCACAAGAGCCTTAATCACAGCAGGGGACTTAATTGTGCGCAAAGGAACTGCTTCAGGGAACCTGGTTGTGATGCACATGATGGTCAACACATACTGGTAACCACTTTTGGTTTTAGGCAGTGGACCTACACAATCTAATATCAACCGTTCAAACGGTTCAGCCATCACAGGCACTGGATGCAAAGGAGCAACGGGGACCTTCTGTTTTGGTTTGCCAGACCTCTGACATATCTCACATGTTCTGCAAAACTCTGGTATTGAGGACTTGCACTTTGGCCAAAAGAAGTACTTTGTTATACGGTGAAAGGTTTTATTGACACCTAAATGCCCTGCAAGTACATTTTCGTGGGCAAACTTCAACACTTGTGGACGATAAGCAGCAGGAAGGACGACTTGCTGAACTTCACGGCAGTCAGAAGCATCATCCTCTGGCTTCCATTTCCTCATTAACACCCCGTTATCACAGTAGTAGGCAATTCTAGCTTCGGGCACTTTCTTACAGTCAAGGGCAGCATCAAAACATGAAGTTAATAGATGAGTCTGCCTTTTGCGCAGCAATTAGCTGATCTCGGTCAACACCAAGAGTCTCATGTGGGTTATTTACATCAACACCTTCCCCAAACTCAGGCTTTACCATTAACTCACATTTGAGAGGTTCAAAGGGCACTTGTAAGAATGAGTCAGTAAGATTTACAACGTCTTCAAACGTTTTGGACTGTGCTCGGGTCACTGCACACACAGGAAATGTAGACGGGAATTCTTGGGAAAGACTAGAAGTATCATCAGCTTTACCGTCGTTCCCTACGATAGGTCTGGGAAAAACTTGCCCACCTGCCAGGTCATTTCCCAGTAGGAGACGCACCCCTATCACACCCCATTTCAATAACACAAATTAAAACATCCGTGCCAGTGTACAAGCTTTTCGAGAAGGGCAGTAATTCTTTTAAGACAAAGGACTGCGCTGAGCCAGTGTCACGCAAAATCACAACAGACTGCTGCTCAGTGTCAGACAAGGAAACAGTGCCAGAAAGGAGAAAAGGTTGCATAGTCTCATCCTTAATTACAGACATGATTTGCACTAAAGCAGCCTTTTTGGTTTTAGCCTCAGTATTTTTCTTTTTCCAAGCTTGACACTCAGCAATCAGATGACCTTGGTCAAGGCAATAAAAACAGGAACGTTTGTCTCTTCCACCTGAAGAGGCAGACTTGTCCCTATTTCCGTTAGTTTTTGACACATATGGAGATACACGTGACAAATCTCGCATAATATTTTTATTTGCAAGCGGAATATTTGAGGATCGGCCAGACGGAAACACATTGCGTTGCGTCAAAACAAGCTCAGCTGCTAACACAGCAGCATTCAACAACGAAGTTACTTTTTGTTCATTTAAATGAACGAAGACAGGTTTTAAAATCCTCCAGTAAGATCAATTCTTGCAATTGCTCAAAAGTAGTGGTTTTACTGGAGACACACCATTTTTCAAACATTACTCTTTTCTCTCTTGCAAATTCTACATGCGTCTGTCTCTCTGACTTTGCATGCACTCGAAACTTTTGGCGATACGCTTCAGGGACTAGTTCATAGGCTCTGAGAACAGCGGTTCTAAGGATACTATAATCGAGAGACTGCTCAATTGGTAACGACGCGCAAATCCCTTGAGCTTTACCTGCAGCAATAATGCCTACATATCATTGGGCCATTTAAGCTTACCTGCGACGCGCTCGAAAGCGACAAAGTATGCATCAACCTCAGACTCGCGAAAGGGAGGCACAAGCTTGATGTATTTAGTGACATCAAATTCCTGAGCATCCCTTATGTGTGAGATTACGGGTGCAGGAGGAGAAGAAACAGAGGGAGGTCTGGAGCGCGGAGCGAGGATAGGTTTGCTGCTCACCTCCGCCGACCGTAATGCTAAAGTACGGAGTTTAATCTCTCAGTTTCTGCCTCTACCACTCTAAGTTTTAAATGTAAATTTTCATTCTCCTGCTTTTTAACTTCAAGGTCTAATTCTTTTAGACGAACGGATAAGGCCGGATCAAAGTTCGCACTTTCAGTGGTATTTACACCAGAAGCAACCTCTTCAGCCACGGCATTCATCGTAACTGCAGGCTGTTCGTCAACTTCTGGTAAAATACCATTGCACACAAGTCGTTCAAACAGATAATCCTTAATTTCTTGCTTTTTCTCTTCTTTTACTACCTCTGTATTAAAGATCTCTTATTCAAAATCAGATATTTTTTTCTACATTTATGAAAGACCTCCGTGGTGGAAGACAGAGTAAATGCCAACAAATCAAACTCCATTTCCACCACCACAGAGACCCCCCCCCCCCCCCCCCACTCTAAAGCAAAGACAGCGAGAACTAGACGTTAAGAGAGAAAAAGAGTAATTGTACTAACCAAATCAACGCAGCTGTTAAAATAAAAAACGGGCAGACGAGCCCCCACAAAAAATATAATTTCTTTATATGTTATTATTATTATTTCCTTTATTAATTTTTTTACCAGGATAGTCCCATTGAAATATAAAATCTCTTCTTCCAGGGAGTCCTGGCCAAAATGTTGATTTTCTCCTGTTTATGCTAGTTAGGGAGTTAATGTACAGTCAGGTCCATAAATATTGGGACATCGACACAATTCTAACATTTTTGGCTCTATACACCACCACACTGGATTTCAAATGAAACGAACAAGATGTGCTTTAACTGCAGACTGTCAGCTTTAATTTGAGGTTATTTACATCCAAATCAGGTAAACGGTGTAGGAATTACAACAGTTTGCATATGTGCCTCCCACTTGTTAAGGGAACAAAAGTAATGGGACAGAATAATAATCATAAATCAAACTTTCACTTTTTAATACTTGGTTGCAAATCTTTTGCAGTCAATTACAGCCTGAAGTCTGGAACGCATAGACCACTAGATGCTGGGTTTCATCCCTGGTGATGCTCTGCCAGGCCTCTACTGCAACTGTCCTCAGTTCCTGCTTGTTCTTGGGGCATTTTTCCTTCAGTTTTGTCTTCAGCAAGTGAAATGCATGCTCAATCGGATTCAGGTCAGGAGATTGACTTGGCCATTGCATAACAGTCCACTTCTTTCCCTTCAAAAACTCTTTGGTTGATTTTGCAGTATGCTTTGGGTCATTGTCCATCTGGACTGTGAAGCGCCGTCCAGTGAATTCTGAAGCATTTGGCTGAATATGAGCAGATAATATTGCCCGAAACACTTCAGAATTCATCCTGCTGCTTTTGTCAGCAGTCACATCATCAATAAATACAAGAGAACCAGTTCCACTGGCAGCCATATATGCCCACGCCATGACATTACCACCACCATGCTTCACTGATGAGGTGGTATGCTTAGGATCATGAGCAGTTCCTTTCCTTCTCCATACTCTTCTCTTCCCATCACTCTGGTACAAGTTGATCTTGGTCTCATCTGTCCATAGGATGTTGTTCCAGAACTGTGAAGGCTTTTTTAGATGTCGTTTGGCAAACTCTAATCTGGCCTTCCTGTTTTTGAGGCTCACCAATGGTTTACATCTTGTGGTGAACCCTCTGTATTCACTCTGGTGAAGTCTTCTCTTGATTGTTGACTTTGACACACATACACCTACCTCCTGGAGAGTGTTCTTGATCTGGCCAACTGTTGTGAAGGGTGTTTTCTTCACCAGGGAAAGAATTCTTCGGTCATCCACCACAGTTGTTTTCCGTGGTCTTCCGGGTCTTTTGGTGTTGCTGAGCTCACCGGTGCTTTCCTTCTTTTTAAGAATGTTCCAAACAGTTGTTTTGGCCACGCCTAATGTTTTTGCTATCTCTCTGTTGGGTTTGTTTTGTTTTTTCAGCCTAATGGTGGCTTGCTTCACTGATAGTGACAGCTCTTTGGATCTCATCTTGACAGTTGACAGCAACAGATTCCAAATGCAAATAGCACACTTGAAATTAACTCTGGACCTTTTATCTGCTCATTGTAATTGGGATAATGAGGGAATAACACACACCTGGCCATGGAACAGCTGAGAAGCCAATTGTCCCATTACTTTTGGTCCCTTAACAAGTGGGAGGCACATATGCAAACTGTTGTAATTCCTACACCGTTCACCTGATTTGGGTGTAAATACCCTCAAATTAAAGCTGACAGTCTGCAGTTAAAGCACATCTCGTTTGTTTCATTTGAAATCCATTGTGGTGGTGTATAGAGCCAAAAATGTTAGAATTGTGTCGATGTCCCAATATTTATGGACCTGACTGTATTGTTATTGTATTTTTGTTTCCTTTTCTTTGATTTAGCTTAGTTAGTTTCTCCCTAATAGTTAGAGGTGTTATGTTTGTTATTTTGGCCTTGCCCCCTCTTGAAGCTTCAACATCCTCCCATAACTTTAAAATAAAAGTTGTTTCTTAATATTAAGTTGATTGTTTGCATTTGTTAAAGCACCGGGGTTGGGAATTGAACCTTGCTGCCTCCACACATCACCTCTTTATTCTGTTACCTGTTCCCCTAACCCTAGACTAACTGGGAACGTAACAGTGGCCCACAGGAAAAAAAAAAAAAAAAAAAGACATCTAAACTTAATTATATTATGGCTCGTAACTTTTTGCAATGTAACTACATTATGGTTGTAATATCAAAATACATGTATTAATATTGTATTTACTTTAATTTAAATTAATAATTTATAACAATACCTACCTATAATAATATGAACAGTTAAATAAAGCAAACACATACACCGAATTTGGGAAAGGCTTATTATCAATAGCACGATTTTATGTTTGTATTTGGGGTGCTATTTTAATGCAAAATTGACTTTGGCGTGCATGATACGCACGTGTTTGACATGCATATAAATACTCAGTTTTCGCGTACATATAATACGCATCTACACCCCTAATCCTACCTATTGCATATTGTATGCACGCGAAAGTCAATTTCTGCATAATAGTGCGCCAAATAGAAACATAAAATCGTGTTATTGATAGCACTTTCATGAAATAGGATTGGATTGTTTGATTGCAGACAACAGTAAATGAATAGTTCAATATTCTGAGTTAGAAAGTTGATATAGATGATAAATCATAGTTAATTTACGAAAAATAATGGTTTCTCATAGTTAATTTACGAAAAATAATGGTTTCACTTTATTTTGATGGTCCCTTTAACACATTCTGTTGATTATAAGTAACATTGCACCTACATTTCTACTAACTCTCATTAGAGTGTATTACTAGACAGGTAGGGTTAGGGTTAGAATAAGTTAACACGTACTTGCAAAGTTACTTACAGTCATCAGTGTCTGTTGGGAGACCATCACAATAAAGAGTCAGCATATATGAAGCAGACAGTCTATACTAATACTCTAATGAGTGTTTGTTGACATGTAGTTGCTTAGTGTCAACAGAATGTTCAAAAGGGATCATCAAAATAAAGTGTTACCATTTAGGAATTATATAGCATTTGTAGTAGTTATGATTAAGTACGATTAAATGCTTTTCAAATATTACATTTTGAATTTGAAATCCGATAGACTAAGGTAAAAGCAACTTTCCCTTTTAATAAAACATATATATTAAAAAAAAAACATATATCTGAGCTTTTTAAAGATGTCAAACAATAAATGTGACAAAAGTAACAGGATTATTTGTATGTGTTTTGGACTATATGTAAGCATTGTTCGACAATAAACGACCAGTCAGCCAAAGATAAGCTGTCCTGTGAGGCTTGTCCCACACAGCCCCAGAGGGATTATCCATTAATAAACCTGGCTCGTGCTTCTCGGTATAGTTAAATAGATGAGGATGGCACGCGTCAGGCACGCGACTGACGCCACATGGGAGATGTCAGCATAAATCACGCGCCAGCTCCAACGATTGCTGTTGCGCATATGGAGACGATGGGTTTTGCGTATCGGTTACATAAAAACAAGGCTAGAACGTTAAAAGTACGCAAGAAGTCCCCCCCTCCCCCCTAATTTCCTAAAAGCAAATTAAGTACAATATCGGAAATTAACTAGCTTCAGGTCACATTCATGGGGCAAATTAGATTCTCTCCCGTTTTCACAGCTTAAAACAAGGAACACAATGTATAAAATGTTCAAATCTATACGATGTTTAATAGGGAGCCAGTGCAGTGTTGACAGAACCGGGCTAATGTGGTCATACTTCCTGGTTCTAGTAAGAACTCTAGCTGCTGCATTTTGGACCATCTGGAGTGCAGAACAACCATCCAATAAATCATTACAATAATCTAGCTTTGAGGTCATGAATGCATGAATTAATGTTTCTGCATTTGACATTGAGAGCATAGGTCGTAATTTAGATATATTTTTAAGATGGAAAAATGCAGCTTTACAAATGCTAGAAACATGTTTTTCGAAGGAAAGATTGCTATCAAAAAGTATGCCTAGGTTCCTAAATGATGACGAAGAATTTACAGAGCAGCCATCAAGTATTAGACAGTGTTCTAGGTTATTACATGCAAATGTTTTTGGTCCAATAATTAACACCTCTGTTTTTCAGAATTTAGCAGTAAGAAATTGCTAGTCATCCAGTTTTTGATATCAACTTTACATTCCGTTAGTTTTGCAAATTGGAAAATTTCAGCCTACACATAAGGTTTTTATTTATTTATTTATTCATAATAAATAAAAAGAAAACAAATAGTTATAATAGAACAAGAATAGAGAACATTAGTGTCAGAGGGTCTAATTTTTTTTTAAAAAAGAAAGAAAAGTCGAAAGAATTGAAAAATAATTGAGAACGGATCATTTAGAGGATCATTTGTAAATAAAACGAAAACAAGTACATAGAATAGAAAAAGAATAGAGAATACTAGTGTTAGAGGTTCTATTTTTAAAATAAAAATAAAGCAAGTTTGTAAAGAGTGCAAGTGTTAAAGGATGAAGTTTTTTTTATTATTTTTCTTTCTATACATAAATACAAATAATAGAAATAGAATAGAGAGTGCTAGAGTTAGCGGGTTAAATAAAGATGGAAGAGATGTGTTTTTAGCCGTTTCTTGAAGAGGTCTAAGGATTCAGCTGCTTGGATTGAGTTGGTAGGACATTCCACCAGAAGGGAACAGTAAATGTAAAAGTCTGTGAAAGTGATTTTGTGCCTTTTTGGGATGACACAATAATGTGTCGTTCACTCGCAGAACGCAAGCTTCTAGAGGCACATTAGTCTGAAGCAGTGAATTGAGGTAAAGGGGAGGAGAGCCAGTGGTGGTTTTGTAGGCAAACATCAATGCCTTTTATTAGTGTAGGCTTTTAAGATATAAATGTAAAAAACAATAATGTAGGCTATTTATTAAACCACATTCTATGTGAAATGATGCATTTAAAGAATTTAGGTCAAATCAAATAACAGAATAACATTTAGAATTATGTATTAATCTTTATTTTATTTAAAAGTAAAACTCATTATAGCAAAACAATGGTTTGAGATTTAATGATTCCAAACAAAAATAAAATTAATGATTGGATGAATGTTTAAAATTCATTATAGATTTTTTAAATTAAATAATATTTTCGACAACAGTGGCACTGGCACCTAAAACGCACTTTAGCGTCGGTGATTAAAGGGGAAGGGGCGCCAAAGGGTCTAGAATACCGCCCACGAGAAACTACTATTTTTTTTTTAATTACTTACAATCATCAAATCTCAATAACACTGACGTTCAGACGCGTAGAAAAGAATCTACAGCTGTACAGTGATATACAAATGTTGTGCGAGCCTGCCATCTATTGGTAATATAGTGTAAGGACTCTGAGGTAATAAAATCAACAGGTTGCACCTGCCTGTTCCACAATATTGATATCGAATACAGATGAAGCATAGAGATTTAGTAAAACGCTAGAGTTCGCAATTTGCATTTTGTAGCTATCGCAATTTAAAATAAGAGAAAGTAGAGAAAAATAAACGTTCTTCTTCTGCAAATCAAAAATAATGTAGATTAAAGAAACGTAAATGAAACAAATCAACATATGCATAAATGATGCATAAATGCCTAATAACCTTGTTTCAGAAAACAATTATACCAGACAAGAGAACCCTACTCTTACAACTAAACAACGCCATCATGACGCGCTGTCCCTTTAACATCTGAGCCGATTTAAGTGGGGCCAACATGTTACAGTTCTCCTCCCCTTAATGGATTATTCACAAGTTCAGTCCCCTCAAGACTTCTGAACGAACCGTTTGACAACAGGCCATAGACTTCATCCAAAGCGGACGCATTGGTTTTGCGCTTATTCTTTTGTTAGTTTGTATTTAGTTAAGGAACGTAACAGGTGAAATATAGGCTACTGTGAGTGTATAGGCAAGATCAGTATAGCCAATGGATACGTTCAAAGACGACTAGCGACTAGTAAGACCGTAACGAAATGCTTGGCTGGTTTTCTTTAGGTAACAGCTACGCGGTGAATGGAGGTAACATTTTGTTAAAATGCCATATAATGAATAATAATAGATCAAGAGAATATATTTCTTAGGTACCTTTATGGCCTGGTGATTCAAAGAGGGATGGACAGAACAAAGTAATACGCGTTCTGCGGCGTGGACTTCTGTGAGCTGACGCGTAATGGTGCGCTAATAGTCATTTGTTTGGAGGCGCTGTATCATCATGGTGGTCGAGAGGACACTTCTCGCAGCGAGGCAAGGGGATGTGCAAACTCTGAAAGTACAGTTAGCGGAGAAAGTACTCAACAGCGATGTGAAAGATGTGCTGGGAGCGACTCCCGTACACCACGCCGCGCGAGCGGGGAAGCTCACCTGTCTGCGGTATTTGGTTGAGGAAGCAGGTTTACCGGCGAGCAGCCTGGCGAGAAACGGCGCAAGTCCCGCGCACGACGCCGCAGCCACGGGAAACCTGAGCTGCCTTCAGTGGCTCGTGACGCACGGAGGATGTCGAGCGGCCGTGAGTATCTTTACGCACTCTTTCAAGGGTAACAACAGCGTCCGCGTCTGTGTAAATAGACTGAGTTACACAGTAGTAGTAACAGTAACAAAATACACTACACTCTTAAAAAGTAGGACGGTTCCATGAAGAACCCTGAACACCCAAGGAACCTTTCAAATGCAGAAAATGTTCTTTATAGTGGAAAAAGGTTCTTCAGTTATTTAAAATGTTCTTAAAAATGGTTCATTTAAGAACTGTTCACTGAAAGGTTCTTTGGGGAACCAAAAATGGTTCTGGCATCACTGCAAAAACACCCTTTTGGAGCTTTTATTTTTAAGAGTGCACATATAAAGTAAGGTACAGTGAGTGTTCTGTGGAAAATGTATTTTGGATGATATATATGCTATAGCCTACTTTTATGTAAACTTGCAAACTTGGAGTAAAAATTGTCACCCAATGTGAATACTTTTGATATAGCAAGAAAATAAATGAATGAATAAATAAAGAAAGAAAGGAAGAAAGAAACACTCATTTGAGCAAAGGGTGTAAAATTTCTGGTAACTTTCAGGAATATTGTCTTTTTATAACACGTACAGTACTCTTGTAACCACACTGTATATTTTGGAGCTATGCAATATTAGTACATGCATATTTAATGAAAACAAATGGTCCCACTTTATATTAGGTGGCCTTAACTACTATGTACTTACATAAAAAAATAAGTACAATGTATTTATTGTGTTCATATTGTATTGCATACACTTTTGCTGCTATTGAGGTGGGATACAGGTTTGGTGTTGTGGGTAGGTTTAAGAGTGGGTTAAGGTGTAAGGGATGGGTCAACAGTATAATTATAAATGTAATTACAAAAATCACTTACAGATGCAATTACATGCAGGTATTTTTTAAAATATAAGTACAATGTAAAAACATCCATGTACGCAATAAGTGCATCTTACCAAATTATTCATTTAAATGTAAGTGCAGTAGTTAAGGCCACCTAATATAAAGTGGGAGCAAACATACAAATCTACAAAAATAATTAACTTAATCACAAGTTAAAAATCACAGTACGTGTTTTTCAGAAAAAAAAGAATAAAAAAAATCAATTATTCTCATGAGCATAGTATAAATTTGCAACATACTATTATATACAACATTATTATTAATATAATAATTATTTTCATAATTTCATGCAATTTGACATGGATCAAGATATTTTTCTGTATGCCGTCAAAAACAGGCATTTACATGAGTGCTGTGGTGGTGTTTAATGTCATTTAGTGATTTAGGAAAAACACGTTGTGGGCCTCCCTATATTTACCCTCATTAACAACGCCCCTGCTGTCATGCTTAATTTGGCTTTTAACATCATGGTTACACTTTATTTTGATAGTCCACTTTAGACATTCTACTAACTATAAGTAACTTTATAACTACATGTCAACTAATTCTCATTAATTTGCAACTACATGTCTACTAACTCTCAGAGTGGACTGTTAGGGTAGGTTTAGGGTTAGTCGAATAAGTTGACATATACTTGCAAAGTTTCTCATAGTCAGTATGTTGTGGACCCATCAAAATAAAGTTTTAGACAGTCTACTAATACTCTAATGACTGCTAGTTGACATGTAGTTGCAAAGTTACTTACTGTTAGTAGAATGTCTAAAGTGGAATATCAAAATAAAGTGTTACCAAAATCATTAAGCTTACCTGACAAAACAGAAATAAACCAGTCTAATGGACACATTGAAAGACGCCCA
The DNA here is from genome assembly GCF_936440315.1 of Barbus barbus. Classification (NCBI taxonomy): domain Eukaryota; kingdom Metazoa; phylum Chordata; class Actinopteri; order Cypriniformes; family Cyprinidae; genus Barbus; species Barbus barbus. The sequence goes on from NC_136757.1 coordinate 3,784,636, forward strand.
TCAATGTATGCTCAGCACCACCAGCATCATAAACTGATTCCATGGCCTAGTCGTCACCTCATATGCTACGCAATCTCATCTCATTAGTAGCAGATCCTGATAACACTCATTTAACCTTCAGTCTCATGGTCAGAGAATTTACTCAACAGTGTTTCCGAGGTCTTATTAAGAGTGTGACTTCAGTTTAGCCGCTTGACCCGTGCCATGGATAATACCGTCCTGCTGGAGTCAAGAGTATGATTCATGCAGTGAGTATAATTATGGAATGAAGCCAGTGCATTCGTTTAGTGCTAAGAGCCGACAGTTCTATCCTGGCCATGCAAAACAATGAGAGGAAAAGTGGAATGAACATTCAGTGGAATGAGATGGAAGTGCCACAATGTCTTTATCCAGTTGCTGTTTTCAGGAAAATGTGGTATTATATGCCTTCCATAAGCATCACAAGCCAAAAAGCAGTTTTGAGATTTCACAACTGAGTTTGAATCATAAATCACATACAAGTTTCAATAGAAATGCCATTAAAAGGTATTTTTTAGTTTCCATACATGCTTGTCAGTACATTTGGCAGCACGCTTTAACTGTATTTCAAAGACAGCAGTAGTGATTATGAAATTACATATAAATATTTAACTATTTCCTACTCAAGTGGGTCAAAAAATGACTAAACTCCAACTAATTGAATTTAAAATTAACAATCTAAAACCTAAACTTTAAAAAAGTATTTTTTGTTAAAGTATGCTAAAGTGTATCTCTTTTTCACAATGGCGACCTCGTCTCTTTTCCTTAAAAAGTAAGTAGAATGACAAGATGTACTTGCTTGTCTTTGAAAAATGAAAACACAGATTAAATACATGAAGATACATATAACTGTTGTTTTGTATAGTCAGGATTACCATGAACTACAAATTAAGGACATTTAAAGTTTAAGTAAAAAAAAAAAAACTCCTGGGGAACATTATTGTATTGTATTGTAAGGTTAAATAAAATTGTCACTACATTCAAATTATCACTAAATTATTTGTGACTCTGCGTAGCTATTCAGGGTGTAAACCATAAACAAGACCAGCCTGCTTGTGTTAGTATGTTTATTTGGAGACAGTCATGAGAGTCATGTTTTGCTGCATACTGGATATCATTCTCAGTAGGTGAAACATATTTTCTGTTTGAAATATAGTGGATTTGACATGAATATTTATTTAGTTGAAGCAGGGTCTAAAGCCTGAAGTAAGGTTTCAAAAAGCACTTAATCCTTTGTCTTTTAGTAGTCCTCATTCGAATGTATGAACTGGTATTATAATGAAATACTTAAAAATATATATATATATTTTGCAGATTTGCTAGAATTTTGTTTTGATAATTTTTTTTTTAATTATTAGATTTTAATGAAATTAAATATACTTGTAAAAGTAACATTAATA